>NC_083775.1:10853498-11020998 GCF_963514075.1 Conger conger | reverse complement strand
TCAGACAGGCAAAGCCAGTTTTGCCGACAGATTAAGTCAAGTCCAAGACTAAATTCAATGTTGAATGGAGATTCCCATACAAAACTCAATTAATCCAGGGCTAAGCTTAATCTCTGTCTGTAACTCTGGCCTACAATGTTTTGTCTATAATGCTTTCAGTAAGTTAATATTTAATAATAATGAGGTGCAATTTGCTCTCTCTCTTCAGTCCTGCCCTAAGGCGATTGCAGTACTGTTCAGTACCAATTCCTCGCTGCTATTGGGATGTTTCGTTGGAGCAGCAATTGTGATGGTACGGTACTGCACACTTTCCAATCCACTGCAGGGTTCAGGGTTCAGTGGTAAAGGTTCAGGGGTATGGAGTGAGGGTTCAGTGGTGAGGGTTCAGAATCAGAATCAGAATCAGAATCGCTTTATTAGCCAAGTAGTTTTCACATACAAGGAATTTGCTGTGGTTTGTAGGTGCATGCAGACAACATAAAGAATAATACAAAAAATAGAAACGTAGATATAAAATAAAGTAGAATGGAAATATAGATAAAAAAATATAAATAAATATTTGCAATACAATTCAAGAGGGTGAGGGTTCAGGGGTGAGGGTTCAGGGGTATAGGGAATGTGAAGGGAAGGGAAACACATGAGAATAGGTGGAAAAACACAGAATGTTGAGAAGGTCCTTTTACTGAAGACGATGGAAGCTATAGCGAAGAGAGTTATCGAAGGGAACAGAAGAGGGCGCATTAACTGTGTGATGCAAGCCTGTTTACCTCTCCTCTTCTCCTCCCTCTGTTCCTTGTCCTGTTTCTCTTCTCCTGCATCTCTCCCTCATTCTGTCTCGCCTCCTCTCTGTGGATCTCTCAGGTCTTCTCGTGCTTCTGCGCATGCCTCCTCTCCGCAGCGATCTCTCGCTCACGCCTCTATCCTTTCCGTAACGCGTACTTGCGGCTCCCCACAACGAGCCCTGCGCATTACGGCTCCCTGAGCTAGAGAGTGACCGTAGCATCCCATCGCTCTGGCCAATGAGCTCTCAACGTACCCCGAGCTCTGTGGCCATCGCTCTGGCCAATGAGCTCTGAACGTACCCCCAGCCGCCCCTCTCCCTGCTCCACTCTCCTAATTGGAAATGGCATTACTCTGCAATGTATTGTGAATAATGCAGACTGTTTCGAGATGATTAATATATCCTGACATGACGATCTGAAGTGGCCAAGTATGTTTTCTGATCTCGACAGTAGGTGTTATTTCAATACGTTGTAGTTTATATTTCCCTATGGGGGTGTGGCCTGCTTGCATTTTCTCCAAAACTGCATCCCAATCTGTCCTGGGAGAGACTGTAACTTCCCCTCCTGCTCTGTATTCTCTGCCTGGTGTGCCGTCTGCCCCTGTAACCCTTAATCTTCTTTTTAGCGAGTTTTCGGTTTTCCCTCTCCTCTGGTGGACCCTTGTTTCTGGTAGACCCTCATCTCTCTGCCCCCCCCCCCAACCCCTACTCAGATCTGTACGGCGGTGTGCTCCTGCATCTTGAACAAGCAGATCAAGAGGTTCCACCAGCCGATTCCCACCTACTTCTAACCAGCCTCGTTACGCAAACCAGCGGTTCAGTTCTCTTCAGACCACGAATACTGCTGATGCTGTCTTGTGACCCTAGCTCAGGAAATTAGCAATCTGTTTACGGCTCAGTTTCCCGCTTTAGTGGGGGGAAAAAAACTGATTTTATGTTTCTGTGGTCAGCATGTGCATCCTCGATGTCTGTACCGTTGGTGGTTTAATTTCTGGTAGTGCTGCTTCAACACAAAAGGGAACTGCCTATCCATAGACACACAGCTTATGCACACTTGAAGCACACCTGTGCCTAACCCAGCACCACAAAGCCATGTATATTTAGAGTCTTCAGCTTCACTTCCTGTTCCTGCCATAGTTATGGTATTTCTTTAATCCGGTTGGAATTTGCTGGCATTTGTAGTGTTATTAAACATTTTTGGAGTGCAAGCACTCTTCTTTCCACACCATTTGTAGAAATTTAGACGTTCTTCTGTGCAATTTTTCAGATGTTTTAGAGCAGTGGTCACCAACCCTTTTCACTCTAACGAAGCGCGCCTCACTCAAAAGCTATCTTATTGCGCTGCTAATTAGTACAATCAGGTGTACCAACACCTGTTGGAGTGAAAACCTTCAGGTCTGTAGATCTCCAGGTTATAGAGGTTATTTCAGACAAATAGCTGGCAGTAAAATGCAAGGGTTGAGACCCTCATGTTGTGAATGTAATCTTTCATTAATCCAGTATGATTACTAGCTTTGATCAAAAGTGCTAAATTCAGTTGATTTTGAAAAGTTAAGTGCCTCAGCTCTGTTTCGTCTGTCAGAAACCACCGTATGCGGTACAATATTTCAGAGGTTAGAAATGGGAGAAAAAATATTTGACCAAACTGATTTTTTACTTTGAGTTAGTGAGCTTGTTTCATATGACATTGTCTTGATTGTTGTTCTTCAGAAGCATTTAAATAGCTCTTTTTTTGGCTTTGCATTTATGTATGCTGGTGCAGCTGTTACAATATAATTTTGGTGGAGAGCAAAATTAAATGTTTTCCAAACAAGGTTTTTGCACTGTGTTTATTGCGTTGTACATTCAAAGGAAAAATATTTGGACTGATTATAACAAACCAGTCTAACAGGAACAGACTTAAAAATAAACCATGACATTTTACCAAGTATCATGTATGCCAGTGCCAGCTGGTTTGAAAATGTGCGGAATGGTTACCATTGTTGTCCACATTCCCATATTATTGTCATGTTTATTTTTATATTTATTTTGTTCATTATGTATATAATGAGGGCGGCACGGATGGTGCAGTGGGTAGCACTGCCGCCTCACAGCAAGGAGGTCCTGGGTTTGAATCCCCGTCGGGGCGGAGTTTGCATGTTCTCCCCGTGTTTGCATGGGTTTCCTCCGGGTACTCCGGTTTCCTCCCACAGTCCAAAGACATGCTGGTTAGGCTGATTGGAGAGTCTAAATTGCCCGTAGGTAGGTAGGTAGGTATGTGTGTGAGTGAATGGTGTGTGTGCCCTGCGACGGACTGGCGACCTGTCCAGGGTGTATTCCTGCCTTTCGCCCAATGTATGCTGGGATAGGCTTCAGCCCCCCTGTGACCCTGTTCAGGATAAGCGGGTTCAGATAATGGATGGATGGATGGATGGATGCATATAATGATGGATTCACTGATGGTTGTCCACCTCCAGCTTCACGTTTCACACCTCAACACCAGTTTCATTGGAGCCAGTGTGCTCAGCACCCTGGAATCAGGGTAGAAGGGTGTTCCTACCGTTTTTTGAGGGACAGGGCAGAGTGCCAGTGTCTGTCAGGCGAGTTCTCAGTATTGTTGGGAAAGGCAGCAATAGCACTCCTGCCCTTGGAGGTAATAGGACAGGGGTTTTATTCAACCTACTGTATTTCCTGATCACAAAGCTGGGTGGGGGTTTCCAGCCCATGCCGAAACTGAAAAGGTTCAACCATTGCTTGAAATGCTTTTTTTTTTAGATGCTGTCATTTCCCTGTCATGCCTCTTTTTGTCCACACAAGGGCTGGTTCACCACAGTGCACCCTGTACCTTAACCAAATGTACTCGCTCCACACCGGCACCAGAGTATTAACATGTTGAACTACCTGGATGATTGGTTGATATAACCGCCTACAGAACAGCAGGCTAGGAGCAATACAAAGGCTGTGCTGGCCCATCGCTGGAAGTAGGTCTTTATCTTGAACAGGGAGAAAAGTTGCTTTACACCAGCTTCTCTCCGCTTGCTTTTGGATTTGACCATGATGTGAGTATCTCTGACTCCCAAGAGGCTATCGGTGTTAAGGGAACATTTGACCCACATTGCTGTGGGGAAGCAGGTCACCGTGAATTTTGTCCAGAGGCTGCCCATGTTATGTCCCCAGGACTCTCTTCTGAGTCTTGAGTGCCTTCCGGGCTGCTCCACATGCGCCCACTGCCACAGTGGTTTTCCTGGCACAAGGTGAGCCCCTTGGAGAATGGCCAGTGCCTTCTCTCATTGGGCCCAGATTGCCAGCCGGTCGTAGAATGGTGCCTTACGACCTTCAAGGTCCAGTGTGTTCCAGAGGTCAAGTAACTACAGACACCTCGTACGCTGGGGTGTAGCGTGCCAATTTGGGGTCTGTGGGGAGAGGGGGTTCATGAGAACCTGCTTGAGTTGGAGTTGGCGTTTATAGTCCCTAGGGAAGCCTGTCCTCACCCAGACACGACAGCTCAGTGGTGGTTTCATACATCAACTACCAAGGTGAGATTCACACTCTGTCGTTTCACAGGTGGGCATGCAAGCTTCTTCTGTGGGTGTATGCTTGGGAGATGTCATTGGGGGCTGTACATCTGCCAGGGAAGGACAATGTGGCAGCCAATCTTCTGTCCAGGGGGACAAGTTCAGCAAGGGAGATGCGTGGCAAAGTCAAGACTGCACAGGTGGGGTTTTGGAGTCTCCGGTGGACCTCTTTGCCTTTCTGGAAGCCGCTCATTGTCCCTGGTTGTATTCCATCATGGGTCCCAGATGGACGTTGGGAGGGGATGCCCTAGCATACATGTGGCCTGTGGCACCCGAACCCAGGGTTATTCAGACTTGATGGTTTGGGCCCTGGATGGGGAGCATCCAGCAATCTTGGCCCAGCAGTTATGATCCCTCGTCAGCCAGCCCCCCTCTACTAGGATGATCTGTGGTGATCGCTGGAGCAGGTTCTGTCGGTGCCAATCCATGGGTGAAGACCTGGTCTTGTGTTGTTTTGTACAGGGGTTCTGTCCTTTCTTCAGTCCCTTCTGGAGAGTGGTCTATCAGTCGACCCTGAGGTGATATGTGGCAGCCACAACATTAAAACCACGTAATATCGTGTAGGTGTCGTGTGCCAAAAAAACAGCTCTGACCCGTCAAGCTCCACAAGACCTCTGAAGGTGTCATGTGGTATCAGGCACCAAGATGAAAGCAGCAGATCCTTTAAGTCCTATAAGTTGCGATAGGTGGGCCCTCCATGGCTCGGATTGTTTACCCAGTATATCCCACTCGATCGGATTGAGATCTGGGGAATTTGGAGGCCAAGTCAACACCTTGAACTCTTTGTAATGTTCCTCAAACCATTCCTGAACAATTTTTTGTGGTGTGCCAGGGCGCATTATCCTGCTGAAAGAGGTCACAGCCATCAGGGAATACCGTTGCCGTGAAGGGGTGACCTTGGTCTGCAACAATGTTTAGGTACGTGGTAAGTGTAAAACTAACATCCACACGAATGCCAGGACCCAACATTCCCAGCAGAACATTGTCCAGAGCATCACATTGCCTCCGCCAACTTGCGTTCTTCCCATAGTGCATTCTGGTGCCATCTCTTCTACCAGGTAAATGACACACACACACGATGTAAAAGAAGGCCATTCACATGATGAAAATAAAAGGTGATCCATCCGACTAGGCAACCTTCTTCCACTGCTCCATGGTCCTGTTCTGAAGCTCACGTACCCATTGTCGGCACTTTCGGCGGTGGACAGGGGTCGGCATGGGCACTCTGACCGGTCTGTTGGCTCCCATGACCCTGTTGACAGTTCACCGGTTGTCCTTCCTTGGACCACTTTTGGTAAAACACTGCATACTGGGAACACGGGCCTAAACAGCAACTGGCTCGTTGGGTGGTCCAGGTGATATAGTTGGCCTACAGCCAGGCTGGGTTTGGCCCCTCTCTAAGGAGTGGTGGGCCACTCAACCAGAGGGATGGCAGCTTCTCAGGTGCTATTCAGGGCTGCTTCCTTGGAGGAAGTTTGTGCAGCAGCTGGTTAGGCTTATTGTTCAGGGAATTACTTATTTTGTTTTCCAAGTCCTGGACTCCCTTGGGTTTATCCCCCACTCTCTGGGGCTCTGACTCCTGACTAATTTCAGATTTCATGACTCATATAGTTGCATGTTGAACGATATGAAATAGAATGGAGGGCTAAGTAAGTTACCCAGGTTCAATGAATGAAGGTTAACACGTCACAGGGTGGTCACTTGGGGGACTGCGTGGTGGCAGTCGGAAAAATGGAGAACTCTTACCTGTATTTTTGGTATGATTCCGTGCAGGTGGGGGGAGTGGTTCATTTGTCCTAACCAGTCAAACTCGGCAAGACTTGACCCATATAGAGGCATGTTGACTTTCATTTATATAACCTGTGTTACCTAAATAGCCTTCCGATGACTCATGTAACAGGGTCAATACAGGTATTACTTATGATTCCACTTTCCACTCTTAAAAGTTGGCCTATAAATGACGATGTACAATTGTAACGAAAATAAGGGGGAACATTATTGGCCAGTGCATGTGCATCATGTTGATTTGGGGCGGTGTTTTAGTTTGAATCGTCCCAGTTGCATGAATGTGCATTGTCGGTCGTTCACGTTTTAAAGCACTTCTCGCTCAAAAGTAATATTTAAGGGAATTTTAAGGGAATATCGGAAGGTATGGCTCATCTAAATCTGTTGATATTACATTCTGGAAGTAGTTCTGTAATTTTGTGTTTATTTTTGTTATCTTTTAATTATATACCTGTTAGGTTGAGGCTGGGCGGAGAGCCAGATGCGACCGAGGAAAACCCCTCTAAAACGAACACACGAACGTGTTCGTCACTAGATCCCAGGATACAATAGGAATGGGATTTAATCAACTGAAACTGAGCATAAAAGGAGAAAAGCCAAAAAACGGCTATAAGAAAACAAAGCAACCCTCTTAAAACAGGGCGAGCCGCACCACTGACTTGGTGCCCCAAACGACTGAGGATAGTTAAATAAAAATACAACCTAGCCGGGAAAAAGGCTAGGCACGAAAATAAAAACCTCGAGACGCAGCTCGGGACCAAAACGCAAACCAAAATACATACCAGGGGACAACGTCCCCCAACCTCCGACTCACACGAGTCTAAAGAAAGAAAAAGGAAAACCAAAACCTTAGAGGAAGGCGCCAGCGAACACAACACAGCTGAACGCCTTCCTTACCTTTTAATCTTTTTGTTTCTTAACCGTGAAACACACACCAGCACCGTAACGGACTCTTAAGTCTCACAGAGTCTACCAAGTGCATTTACCGGCTTTGTGTCAGAGCGAACAGTGAACACAAAAGCATTGGTGGACTGCCAGCACTGGCCTTAAATACTCTTTAGGAGGGGGAAACTCCTCTGCCAATAATGACAACCAGGTGAAGCCAATGAGCACCAGCCCTCTGGTGGACACCTTAGGTGTTACCTCACCATGACAATACCGAAGGTCAGCTAGCTATAGCAGTTGTACCATGAGCCACGTGTAATGCATTGCTTTACATGTTCTTCCCAGTGCACTAGCTCTGCAAAGCTCCACAATTGTATGACGAAACCCAGTGGCTGTATATGTTGTCCGTCAATTAGTTTTATCAGATTAAAAGTGTGGCAACGACACCAGTGCAAGCTATTTATTTATTGAGGATAACCAACACAACACAAGCAGCAGTAATAGACGGGTTACACTCACATGCCAAAAACAGGACCAAAAACAGGAGGGGGAGCTCTGCCAACATCAAAAAGTGAGCTACAGAGCCCCCGAATCTCCCAAAAAATATTTGCACTGTACATTTCATTTATGTATGAAGTGGAAAAATATATTTTCAGCTTTGCCAAGATCATGTAGAAATGCGTGTGTGAGAACGCAATACAGTATCTGCAGGGTTAGTTTCACTTTGCAATGTGCAGTTATATAAATAGCATTTAGGGGCATTTTGGAGATGAACGGAAAATTGGCAGACATTAGATCTAAATACACACCTGTTGGTATACAATGTCAAAATCTCGTTTTCCTGGAAGTGGATGGGAAAAAATAGACTTATTACAATTTGGCACTTTTTTTGGAATATATACTTCAAGAATTGACGAAATTGAGGAAATGGTGAATTTAGATTTCAGTGTCTTTATACCTGGGTTTTGCATGTTTGTGCTTAAGATGCTCTCGTACCAGTAAAACACCCGTCTATATTGCGAAGTCCTGACTTTATCCCAAAACATCAATAATCTAATCAGGTGAAGCATTGCAGGGTTAAGGGCCTTGCTCAATGGCTGTGTGGACCTTATTGCGGCTACACCGGGATTAGAACCACCAACAGTGGTCAGTTACCTTAACCACTACACTACAGCATTTGATGATGTCTATGGGTCGTAGACTCCTGGAATTCATTGATGGAATTGCCTAATACCTACAACTTTAATACCTACAAACTTTTGTCAGCATTATTTTAATGCCATTAATAATTCACACATTTTTCTATATTTTTTCCCTTTATGCTTTATAGGACTGGAGTGTAAATTGTCGACAGTGCAGCCCTTCGTGACTGGAGTTTGCGACCCCTCACTGTCGAGCTTTGGAAAGCTGTAGCTTTCTGCTTCCCTCTTGTGGAAATTCTGTGTAATTGAACGAGGCTCCGTGCCGCACGTCAATAATTTTATTTATTAGAATTCCCATAACTTTTTTCACGCGATGAAAACTGGTTGGGATGGATTTGATTGGGTCCCAAAACAGTTGCATGTCTGCATCTACGAACACTGACACGGGGAAAATACGATAAAGTTATGCTTGATCTCATATCTAGACTACAATATTGATAATATATTACTGGTTAAACATGCGGTCTATCTGCCGCTGTAGTTTGTAATTACACTAATCATCTAGATTAGTGCAGCTCCCTCTATTTCTCGCTAACTCACCTTAACAGCTACGCCAAACCAATTGCAATAGGTGGTAGCCGTACAATTAATCATAAAATGTGCGATGGCGAACTGGTGTATGATTTTACTAATCTGACGCAATTTATCTTCCTGCATCCACGTGACTTCCGTTAGTTTTCGGGCAGGTCGGAGATATCCGAACCGTCAGGAAGTTCCCATTATTTCATTCTCGGAATTACAACTCGGACGTAGACGTGAACGAAGGTGGTCATTTCGGTCTTTGGGATACGACTGTACAAAATATTGAAATGTAATTTTAGTTAATATTAGCTATGTCATGCAGTATGTCTTAATAGTGAATTGAGAGTTTTCGCAAATCAGGTGCAGATTTTATGCAGCCTATATTATTTTTTTTTGGTTTATAAAAGGTTTCACCAAAAGCTATAATTTCGTTGCTCTATTCTGACGCTTTTTTTGTAAAAGTTTTCCCGTTTTTAATGTTTTGCTGAGCATATGCGTAGGAAACTGAAAAATTCCTCGGAATTTGTCCTCTGACTGTTTTTTTTTTAAAGGTTCAACAGAGAGAACATAATAAATGCACCGAAAGTCTGTAACAGAAAGATAACATAACCATGGACGATTGCAATCACCTACGCCTATACAAATGGTTTGTTATCCTGTTGAACATAGTTATTGCCGTAAGTATTATCATTTATAACGAGCATCACATTTTGGTGATCTGAATTTGGTCTATGTGCTGTCTTTATTCTTAATGATGTTCCAAACAGTCTGTTTTTCAGTAAGCCTATTGCTTGGCCTATGTATCTGTTTTCTTTTTAATTATTATTATTATTATTATTATTATTATTATTATTATTATTATTATTATTATTATTATTTCTCTGCCTCATAATGGCTTCCTTGACATTTATTGCTAGGCTACAACTTCGGCCCTCATGTTGACAAATGCCAACAGACTCCAAAGGCAATCAAAAGCCTAGAATCAGGACTACTGAAAGCTTTCCTATACCTGCACTAAGGACGCGATTGAATACTCCTAATCAGGAACAAACGAAACCCAGTGGCTGTATATGTTGTCCGTCAATTAGTTTCATCAGATTAAAAGTGTGGCAACGACACCAGTGCAAGCTATTTATTTATTGAGGATAACCAACACAACACAAGCAGCAGTAATAGACGGGTTACACTCACATGCCAAAAACAGGACCAAAAACAGGAGGGGGAGCTCTGCCAACATCAAAAAGTGAGCTACAGAGCCCCCGAATCTCCCAAAAAATATTTGCACTGTACATTTCATTTATGTATGAAGTGGAAAAATATATTTTCAGCTTTGCCAAGATCATGTAGAAATGCGTGTGTGAGAACGCAATACAGTATCTGCAGGGTTAGTTTCACTTTGCAATGTGCAGTTATATAAATAGCATTTAGGGGCATTTTGGAGATGAACGGAAAATTGGCAGACATTAGATCTAAATATGTGCTGTCTTTATTCTTAATGATGTTCCAAACAGTCTGTTTTTCAGTAAGCCTATTGCTTGGCCTATGTATCTGTTTTCTTTTTAATTATTATTATTATTATTATTATTATTATTATTATTATTATTATTATTATTATTTCTCTGCCTCATAATGGCTTCCTTGACATTTATTGCTAGGCTACAACTTCCGCCCTCATGTTGACAAATGCCAACAGACTCCAAAGGCAATCAAAAGCCTAGAATCAGGACTACTGAAAGCTTTCCTATACCTGCACTAAGGACGCGATTGAATACTCCTAATCAGGAACAACTGAGAAGCCAACTGTCCGATTACTTTACTTTTAGTCCCCTAAAATGGGGGGGGGGGGGGGGGGGGGTTTGTATAAAAAGGGATGTACAATAATTCCTACAGGGAACATGGATTTAAATACCCTTGGTTGGGGGTGCTATGATGGAAGTGGTTCCATTGTGACCAAGCATTCAAACTGGGAGTAATATAACTGTAACGCAGAAAAGACATTTAAATACGTTTTAAAGAGCAGAAATTTCTCTGTGACTCTCTACCCACCGTCGACAATTGCCCCTCATTCTCCCTACTCCTTCTATCTCCATCAAATTCAATGGAGACTCTTGCTTTTTTTTTTTTTTTTTTTTTTACAAATGTCTGTGCCTCTTTCTCTCCCTTTCTTGCTCTTTCTTCGCGCAGATTGTGGGGCTAGCGATGGTGGGGTTCGGTTTCACGTTGAGATTCGGCTCTGAGACTCCGGGATTCTTCTACATCAATTTCGACACACAGCAGTTTGTCATTGGTACGCATTCATTTGGTTATTTTCTAGTCCTCTTCTGTTGTCCATTGTTTTGTTTATTTTTCTATTTTGATCCAAAGAATGGATCAAAAATGGATGTGCGCTGCCAACAGTATGTTTAAGTAAGTACAAACTTCTTACTCCCTGTTTTTCTCTCCTCTCTCTGTCTTTCTCAGGAGTGACAGTGCTGATTGTGCTGGGTATAATCCTGCTGGTGGTGGCTGGTGTCGGACATTGTGTAGTCTGCAGTGGGAGCAGGGGTGGCCTGAGAGTGGTACGGACAAACCGTTTGGTGGCCTAACAACATATACATATTATGTAGTCTTGTCTGTTTTGAGACCAGTTATAATTTTCTCATTATTCACATGGTTTTCTGTGCTATAGACAGTTATACGTTTGTCAAAACAGTGCAGTCCATTAGTATTTGGACATTGGTACAATTTCAGTTTTTTGCTCTGTACTCCAGCACATTGTACTTAAAATGAAACAGCAAATATGAGGTTAAAGTGGGACTAGTCCTCCCTCCTGATTTCCCCCGCCCCCCTTTCTGATATACCTATCCCTCTTGTCTAAACCCCCCCCCCAAAAAAAAGAAATTGCACTTATGATGACTATATGTTTAGAACAACACTTCATGTGTATTTTACTAGTTATGGATGTTACCTTGTGGAAGAACGTATGCAAATGGCCAAATGACAAAAAAGTAAAAATGTAAAAGTGGGACTATGGATTAAAAATGCCCTCAAATTAACAGTGACAGTCTTTAACACTTTAACCTCACTGTTTCATTCCAAGTCCAATGTGCTGGAGTGCAGAGCCAGAAGATACGTACGGACTGAGCTGTTCATTTTCACCCTGCCACAGTACAGCAGGGAGACCTTTTTCCTTGTGTCTGAAGCCCTGGCGCTGCTGAGCAGGAAATTGGGGAGGCAGAAAGCATTCCCAATCATTTTCCTTGATTAATAAGTTTGTTCATTATCTGAATAATCCATTGGCAGGTAAAGACACAGCTTCTTTCTTCATGCTGTGAATAATGAATTCAATTTTGAAAAATATGTTTTATTGAAGTGCACAAAAAAAGATAAAACAACTCGTTGCAATGAGGGCTACCTAACCTGCTCTTCAAGATTGTTAAAATGACAAAGCTGTGTGTGAATGCGGAAAACAAAGATTTGCGACATGTATCCGCAATTATGAATAACGTTGATTTTTGAAGGTTGATATTCAGTACTTTGTGACTTAATCCTTTTGTTAATCAAGGAAAATGATTTTGGGGGATGTTTTCTGCCTCAGTAGAAAAAGGTCAAAAGTGTGTTTTGGCTCCTGGATATTGTGGGTTTTGTGGATGTAACTGCATTCTGGTTACATGGTTCCTGTATTGTTCACAAATCTCCCATCTTGTGATGTTTGTTGTCATGACGGTGTGAATCTGGACGGTGTTGATGCTCTCCATCGACCCTTTTCATTTTCCTGAACAGTGCCTTCAGTGTGAATATTTGTTTCTGAATTGAAAACGTAGACACATGCCACACTTCTGTTTGTAGCTGTGTTGATCACTGCAGTGGAGTGTGGGTATTGATTTTCATTTTGATGGTAGGGGCGACATTGGCTCAGGTGGTAAGGGAAGTCGGCTGGCAGTCGGAGGGTTGCCGGTTCGATCCCCCGCCCGGGCTGTGTCGAAGTGTCCCTGAGCAAGACACCTAACCCCCAAATGCTCCTGACAAGCTGTTTGATGCCTTGCATGGCAGCCAATCGTTGGTGTGTGAGTGTACATATGAATGGGTGTATGAGAAGCATCAATTGTACAGCGCTTTGGATGAAGGCGCTATATATTACATTACATTACATTACATTACATTACATGGCATTTAGCAGACGCTCTTATCCAGAGCGACGTACAACGAAGATATAAATGCCAACCATTTACCATTTCATGTTGTTAATCTTCCCAGTATGCCCCCTTGGTAGGGGTTCCTGCCGTTCTGATAATGGCCATCGGAGCCGTGACGTACATCCGCAGCAATGAGGTGAGAGAATGAGGGATGAAAGAGAGGTAGAAAGCGTAGAAAGAAAAGTAGAAAGGGTATTTAGTTAAATAAGTATGGATATGTCAAAATGTCTGTCACAGGAACAAGTGGCTCATACTGCAGGCCTCTCCTACCATGCTCTAAATGCTGTAAAACCTGGAAGACCAGTCTGTAATGTAGTAGACACACTCAGCACCCCCTTTTGTAAAAAAAAAAAAAAGAAGTAATAAAATGCCAAATTTGATTTGATTATTTATTTTTATTTTTTGTTTGTAGCTTGGAATGGAACCTCGTTAATTATGATGCAATAGATACAGTGGAGTGACTTTGACCGCAAATAAACAGGAAGTGAAATAAGTTACACAAAATGGCTATTACATTTTTGAGGTAGTGCCTATTGTTTTGGAGAAGCATGACAACTTACCCCACTCTTCCCGATGTGGTTGTGCAGGTGGGAAAGCAGCTGGCAGAGATCGACAGGACTGTTTACCTGCAGGACCTCAACAAAGGGGACCCGGGTCTGGTTAACACCCTGAAGCTCTTCCACAATGCAGTAAGTACTCCCAAGTCACCCTGTACCCTCCAAACTGCTCAAGCCCCCCCCACCCCTCCCCCTTACACTGCATAACCCCCCCGCCCCCCTTAAGTCACACACACACACCCTTCTTAAACCGCACAACACACAAGTGTACATCACTGTACACACACGCAGGCACATGCATATACATGTATGGACACACACAAGTACAGGCACATATGCGTGGATACATACGCATACACACACGTACACAGACAAGCACACACATATGCACATACAGGTATACACGCACAAGTGTACACGCATACATACACACACACAAACTCACCCTTGCAGCAATGGTGCACAGCCATCCATGGGTCACTGAAACTGAAGAAATGTTCCGTTCTGCTGTGTATGTGCAAACGCCATAACGCCTCCATCTCACTGTTCTTCCTGCTGTCTGTCAGCTGGACTGCTGTGGGATTGGGGGGTCTCTGGAGCCCTTTATCCAAGACACCTGCCCCAAGAACCATTTCCTTGATCATGCTCATGCTCATGCATGCTCTGAATGCTGTAAAACCTGGAAGACCGGTCTGTAATGTAGTAGACACCAAGCACCCTTAACTAAAAATAGTAAAATGCATAACTTCATTGGGAGATAATTTTTTCCCCAGCTTACAATGGAACATTGTTGCACATCCTTAACTGGATAGGGTAAAATTGTGCAATGGATTGGATACAGTGGAGTGATTGGCTGTAGAGTGATTTGCTGAACGGTGATTGGCTGTATTTGGTTGTGCAGGTGGGAAAGCAGCTGGCAGAGTACTACAGGACTATTTACATGCAGTACCTCAAAGGGGACCAGAGTGTAGTTATCACCTTGAAGCTCTTCCACAATCTGGTAAGCACCCCCAGGTCACGCTGTACCCTTCAAAGTGGTCACTGTAGTCACTGTACCTGAAGAAATGTTTGGAACAAGCTGTATATGTCCAAACGCCATAGCGCCTCCATCTCACTGTTCTTCCCGCTGTCTGTCAGCTGGACTGCTGTGGGATCGGGGGGTCTCTGGAGCCCTTAATCCGTGACACCTGCCCCAACAAAAGTATATTTGACTTCTCCACGCCTGTGAGTATCTTTCTTTCTCTAGAATTTCTGTTTGAGAGACCACAGGGTTACACACCTGTCTCTGTCCACGAACCATGTGGTTCCTGTCTGGTTTGTGTGTCACAAAGTTGGTAGATTTATCTACCAGGTTAGGTATCTGTAACAGATTTCTGCTGTAGGCCAAATGGCAGGTTTAAAGGTAAGAAGGTAAGGTGGTCTGTGTGAGAGACAGTAGCCTAGAAGACCACAAAAAGTAGTTATTGTACCTCATTTACATTTTCCATATCACAGTCTAATATATATTATCAAAATAGTAATTCTGTTTAAATTCAGACAGGCAAAGCCAGTTTTGCCGACAGATTAAGTCAAATCCAAGACTAAATTCAATGTTGAATGGAGATTCCCATACAAAACTCAATTAATCCAGGGCTAAACTTAATCTCTGTCTGTAACTCTGGCCTACAATGTTTTGTCTATAATGCTTTCAGTAAGTTAATATTTAATAATAATGAGGTGCAATTTGCTCTCTCTCTTCAGTCCTGCCCTAAGGCGATTGCAGACCTGTTCAGTGCCAATTCCTCGCTGATATTGGGATGTTTCGTTGGAGCAGCAATTGCGATGGTACGGTACTGCACACTTTCCAATCCACTGCAGGGTTCAGGGTTCAGTGGTAAAGGTTCAGGGAAATGGAGTGAGGGTTCAGTGGTGAGGGTTCAGAATCAGAATCAGAATCGCTTTATTAGCCAAGTAGTTTTCACATACAAGGAATTTGCTGTGGTTTGTAGGTGCATGCAGACAACATAAAGAATAATACAAAAAATAGAAACGTAGATATAAAATAAAGTAGAATGGAAATATAGATAAAAAATATAAATAAATATTTGCAATACAATTCAAGAGGGTGAGGGTTCAGGGGTGAGGGTTCAGGGGTATAGGGAATGTGAAGGGAAGGGAAACACATGAGAATAGTTGGAAAAACACAGAATGTTGAGAAGGTCCTTTTACTGAAGACGACGGAAGCTATAGCGAAGAGACTTATCGAAGGGAACAGAAGAGGGCGCATTAACTGTGTGATGCATGCCTGTTTACCTCTCCTCTTCTCCTCCCTCTGTTCCTTGTCCTGTTTCTCTTCTCCTGCATCTCTCCCTCATTCTGTCTCGCCTCCTCTCTGTGGATCTCTCAGGTCTTCTTGTCCTTCTGCGCATGCCTCCTCTTCGCAGCGATCTCTTTCCGTAACGCGTACACAACGAGCCCTGCGCATTACGGCTCCCTGAGCTAGAGAGTGACCGTAGCATCCCATCGCTCTGGCCAATGAGCTCTCAACGTACCCCGAGCTCTGTGGCCATCGCTCTGGCCAATGAGCTCTCAACGTACCCCGAGCTCTGTGGCCATCGCTCTGGCCAATGAGCTCTCAACGTACCCTGAGCTCTGTGGCCATTGCTCTGGCCAATGAGCTCTCAACGTACCCCGAGCTCTGTGGCCATCGCTCTGGCCAATGAGCTCTGAACGTACCCCCAGCCGCCCCTCTCCCTGCTCCACTCTCCTAATTGGAAATGGCATTACTCTGCAATGTATTGTGAATAATGCAGACTGTTTCGAGATGATTAATATATCCTGACATGACGATCTGAAGTGGCCAAGTATGTTTTCTGATCTCGACAGTAGGTGTTATTTCAATACGTTGTAGTTTATATTTCCCTATGGGGGTGTGGCCTGCTTGCATTTTCTCCAAAACTGCATCCCAATCTGTCCTGGGAGAGACTGTAACTTCCCCTCCTGCTCTGTATTCTCTGCCTGGTGTGTCGTCTGCCCCTGTAACCCTTAATCTTCTTTTTAGCGAGTTTTCGGTTTTCCCTCTCCTCTGGTGGACCCTTGTTTCTGGTAGACCCTCATCTCTCTGCCCCCCCCCCAACCCCTACTCAGATCTGTACCACGGTGTGCTCCTGCATCTTGAACAAGCAGATCAAGAGGTTCCACCAGCCGATTCCCACCTACTTCTAACCAGCCTCGTTACTCAAACCAGCGGTTCAGTTCTCTTCAGACCACGGATGCTGCTGATGCTGTCTTGTGACCCTAGCTCAGGAAATTAGCAATCTGTTTACGGCTCAGTTTCCCACTTCCTGTTCCTGCCATAGTTATGGTATTTCTTTAATCCGGTTGGAATTTGCTGGCATTTGTAGTGTTATTAAACATTTTTGGAGTGCAAGCACTCTTCTTTCCACACCATTTGTAGAAATTTAGATGTTCTTCTGTGCAATTTTTCAGATGTTTTAGAGCAGTGGTCACCAACCCTTTTCACTCTAACGAAGCGCGCCTCACTCAAAAGCTATCTTATTGCGCTGCTAATTAGTACAATCAGGTGTGCCAACACCTGTTGGAGTGAAAACCTTCAGGTCTGTAGATCTCCAGGAACAGGGTTGGTGTTATAGAGGTTATTTCAGACAAATAGCTGGCAGTAAAATGCAAGGGTTGAGACCCTCATGTTGTGAATGTAATCTTTCATTAATCCAGTATGATTACTAGCTTTGATCAAAAGTGCTAAATTCAGTTGATTTTGAAAAGTTAAGTGCCTCAGCTCTGTTTCGTCTGTCAGAAACCGCCGTATGCGGTACAATATTTCAGAGGTTAGAAATGGGAGAAAAAATATTTGACCAAACTGATTTTTTACTTTGAGTTAGTGAGCTTGTTTCATATGACATTGTCTTGATTGTTGTTCTTCAGAAGCATTTAAATAGCTCTTTTTTTGGCTTTGCATTTATGTATGCTGGTGCAGCTGTTACAATATAATTTTGGTGGAGAGCAAAATTAAATGTTTTCCAAACAAGGTTTTTACACTGTGTTTATTGCGTTGTACATTCACAAGAAATATTTGGACTGATTATAACAAACCAGTCTAACAGGAACAGACTTAAAAATAAACCATGACATTTTACCAAGTATCATGTATGCCAGTGCCAGCTGGTTTGAAAATGTGCGGAATGGTTACCATTGTTGTCCATATTCCCATATTATTGTCATGTTTATTTTTATATTTATTTTGTTCATTATGTATATAATGAGGGCGGCACGGATGGTGCAGTGGGTAGCACTGCCGCCTCACAGCAAGGAGGTCCTGGGTTTGAATCCCCGTCGGGGCGGAGTTTGCATGTTCTCCCCGTGTTTGCATGGATTTCCTCCGGGTACTCCGGTTTCCTCCCACAGTCCACAGACATGCTGGTTAGGCTGATTGGAGAGTCTAAATTGCCCGTAGGTAGGTAGGTAGGTAGGTAGGTAGGTAGGTAGGTAGGTAGGTAGGTAGGTAGGTAGGTAGGTAGGTAGGTAGGTAGGTAGGTAGGTAGGTAGGTAGGTAGGTAGGTAGGTAGGTAGGTAGGTAGGTAGGTAGGTAGGTAGGTAGGTAGGTAGGTAGGTAGGTAGGTAGGTAGGTAGGTAGGTAGGTAGGTAGGTGTGTGAGTGAATGGTGTGTGTGCCCTGCGACGGACTGGCAACCTGTCCAGGGTGTATTCCTGCCTTTCGCCCAATGTATGCTGGGATAGGCTTCAGCCCCCCTGCGACCCTGTTCAGGATAAGCGGGTTCAGATAATGGATGGATGGATGGATGCATATAATGATGGATTCACTGATGGTTGTCCACCTCCAGCTTCACGTTTCACACCTCAACACCAGTTTCATTGGAGCCAGTGTGCTCAGCACCCTGGAATCAGGGTAGAAGGGTGTTCCTACCGTTTTTTGAGGGACAGGGCAGAGTGCCAGTGTCTGTCAGGCGAGTTCTCAGTATTGTTGGGAAAGGCAACAATAGCACTCCTGCCCTTGGAGGTAATAGGACAGGGGTTTAATTCAACCTACTGTATTTCCTGATCACAAAGCTGGGTGGGGGTTTCCAGCCCATGCCGAAACTGAAAAGGTTCAACCATTGCTTGAAATGCTTTTTTTTTTAGATGCTGTCATTTCCCTGTCATGCCTCTTTTTGTCCACACAAGGGCTGGTTCACCACAGTGCACCCTGTACCTTAACCAAATGTACTCGCTCCACACCGGCACCAGAGTATTAACATGTTGAACTACCTGGATGATTGGTTGATATAACCGCCTACAGAACAGCAGGCTAGGAGCAATACAAAGGCTGTGCTGGCCCATCGCTGGAAGTAGGTCTTTATCTTGAACAGGGAGAAAAGTTGCTTTACTCCAGCTTCTCTCCGCTTGCTTTTGGATTTGACCATGATGTGAGTATCTCTGTCTCCCAAGAGGCTATCGGTGTTAAGGGAACATTTGACCCACATTGCTGTGGGGAAGCAGGTCACCGTGAATTTTGTCCAGAGGCTGCCCATGTTATGTCCCCAGGACTCTCTTCTGAGTCTTGAGTGCCTTCCGGGCTGCTCCACATGCGCCCACTGCCACAGTGGTTTTCCTGGCACAAGGTGAGCCCCTTGGAGAATGGCCAGTGCCTTCTCTCATTGGGCCCAGATTGCTAGCCGGTCGTAGAATGGTGCCTTACGACCTTCAAGGTCCAGTGTGTTCCAGAGGTCAAGTAACTACAGACACCTCGTACGCTGGGGTGTAGCGTGCCAATTTGGGGTCTGTGGGGAGAGGGGGTTCATGAGAACCTGCTTGAGTTGGAGGTGACGTTTCGGGATTTGATGTACTTCCTGCTATAGTCCCTAGGGAAGCCTGTCCTCACCCAGACACGACAGCTCAGTGGTGGTTTCATACATCAACTACCAAGGTGAGATTCACACTCTGTCGTTTCACAGGTGGGCATGCAAGCTTCTTCTGTGGGTGTATGCTTGGGAGATGTCATTGGGGGCTGTACATCTGCCAGGGAAGGACAATGTGGCAGCCAATCTTCTGTCCAGGGGGACAAGTTCAGCAAGGGAGATGCGTGGCAAAGTCAAGACTGCACAGGTGGGGTTTTGAAGTCTCCGGTGGACCTCTTTGACTTTCTGGAAGCCGCTCATTGTCCCTGGTTGTATTCCATCATTGGTCCCAGATGGACGTTGGGAGGGGATGCCCTAGCATACATGTGGCCTGTGGCACCCGAACCCAGGATTATTCAGACTTGATGGTTTGGGCCCTGGATGGGGAGCATCCAGCAATCTTGGCCCAGCAGTTATGATCCCTCGTCAGCCAGCCCGGGCCCCCTCTACTAGGATGCTCTGTGGTGATCGCTGGAGCAGGTTCTGTCGGTGCCAATCCATGGGTGAAGACCTGGTCTTGTGTTGTTTTGTACAGGGGTTCTGTCCTTTCTTCAGTCCCTTCTGGAGAGTGGTCTATCAGTCGACCCTGAGGTGATATGTGGCAGCCACAACATTAAAACCACGTAATATCGTGTAGGTGTCGTGTGCCAAAAAAACAGCTCTGACCCGTCAAGCTCCACAAGACCTCTGAAGGTGTCATGTGGTATCAGGCACCAAGATGAAAGCAGCAGATCCTTTAAGTCCTATAAGTTGCGATAGGTGGGCCCTCCATGGCTCGGATTGTTTACCCAGTATATCCCACTCGATCGGATTGAGATCTGGGGAATTTGGAGGCCAAGTCAACACCTTGAACTCTTTGTAATGTTCCTCAAACCATTCCTGAACAATTTTTTGTGGTGTGCCAGGGCGCATTGTGCCAGGGCGCATTATCACAGCCATCAGGGAATACCGTTGCCGTGAAGGCGTGACCTTGGTCTGCAACAATGTTTAGGTACGTGGTAAGTGTAAAACTAACATCCACACGAATGCCAGGACCCAACATTCCCAGCAGAACATTGTGCAGAGCATCACATTGCCTCCGCCAACTTGCGTTCTTCCCATAGTGCATTCTGGTGCCATCTCTTCTACCAGGTAAATGACACACACACGATGTAAAAGAAGGCCATTCACATGATGAAAATAAAAGGTGATCCATCCGACTAGGCAACCTTCTTCCACTGCTCCATGGTCCTGTTCTGAAGCTCAGGTACCCATGGTCGGCACTTTCGGCGGTGGACAGGGGTCGGCATGGGCACTCTGACCGGTCTGTTGGCTCCCATGACCCTGTTGACAGTTCACCGGTTGTCCTTCCTTGGACCACTTTTGGTAAAACACTGCATACTGGGAACACGGGCCTAAACAGCAACTGGCTCGCTGGGTGGTCCAGGTGATATAGTTGGCCTACAGCCAGGCTGGGTTTGGCCCCTCCCTAAGGAGTGGTGGGCCACTCAACCAGAGGGGTGGCAGCTTCTCAGGTGCTATTCAGGGCTGCTTCCTTGGAGGAAGTTTGTGCAGCAGCTGGTTAGGCTTATTGTTCAGGGAATTACTTATTTTGTTTTCCAAGTCCTGGACTCCCTTGGGTTTATCCCCCACTCTCTGGGGCTCTGACTCCTGACTAATTTCAGATTTCATGACTCATATAGTTGCATGTTGAACGATATGAAATAGAATGGAGGGTTAAGTAAGTCACCCAGGTTCTATGAAAGAAGGTCAACACGTCACACAGAGTGGTCACTTGGGGAACTGCGTGGTGGCAGTCGGAAAAATGGAGAACTCTTACCTGTATTTTTGGTATGATTCCGTCCAGGTGGGGGGAGTGGTTCATTTGTCCTAACCAGTCAACCTCGGCAAGACTTGACCCATATAGAGGCATGTTGACTTTCATTTATATAACCTGTGTTACCTAAATAGCCTTCCGATGACTCATGTAACAGGGTTAATACAGGTATTACTTATGATTCCACTTTCCACTCTTAAAAGTTGGCCTATAAATGACGATGTACAATTGTAACGAAAATAAGGGGGAACATTATTGGCCAGTGCATGTGCATCATGTTGATTTGGGGCGGTGTTTTAGTTTGAATCGTCCCAGTTGCATGAATGTGCATTGTCGGTCGTTCACGTTTTAAAGCACTTCTCGCTCAAAAGTAATATTTAAGGGAATTTTAAGGGAATATCGGAAGGTATGGCTCATCTAAATCTGTTGATATTACATTCTGGAAGTAGTTCTGTAATTTTGTGTTTATTTTTGTTATCTTTTAATTATATACCTGTTAGGTTGAGGCTGGGCGGAGAGCCAGATGCGACCGAGGAAAAACCCTCTAAAACGAACACACGAACGTGTTCGTCACTAGATCCCAGGATACAATAGGAATGGGATTTAATCAACTGAAACTGAGCATAAAAGGAGAAAAGCCAAAAAACGGCTATAAGAAAACAAAGCAACCCTCTTAAAACAGGGCGAGCCGCACCACTGACTTGGTGCCCCAAACGACTGAGGATAGTTAAATAAAAATACAACCTAGCCGGGAAAAAGGCTAGGCACGAAAATAAAAACCTCGAGACGCAGCTCGGGACCAAAACGCAAACCAAAATACATACCAGGGGACAACGTCCCCCAACCTCCGACTCACACGAGTCTAAAGAAAGAAAAAGGAAAACCAAAACCTTAGAGGAAGGCGCCAGCGAACACAACACAGCTGAACGCCTTCCTTACCTTTTAATCTTTTTGTTTCTTAACCGTGAAACACACACCAGCACCGTACCGGACTCTTAAGTCTCACAGAGTCTACCAAGTGCATTTACCGGCTTTGTGTCAGAGCGAACAGTGAACACAAAAGCATTGGTGGACTGCCAGCACTGGCCTTAAATACTCTTTAGGAGGGGGAAACTCCTCTGCCAATAATGACAACCAGGTGAAGCCAATGAGCACCAGCCCTCTGGTGGACACCTTAGGTGTTACCTCACCATGACAATACCGAAGGTCAGCTAGCTATAGCAGTTGTACCATGAGCCACGTGTAATGCATTGCTTTACATGTTCTTCCCAGTGCACTAGCTCTGCAAAGCTCCACAATTGTATGACGAAACCCGGTGGCTGTATATGTTGTCCGTCAATTAGTTTTATCAGATTAAAAGTGTGGCAACGACACCAGTGCAAGCTATTTATTTATTGAGGATAACCAACACAACACAAGCAGCAGTAATAGACGGGTTACACTCACATGCCAAAAACAGGACCAAAAACAGGAGGGGGTCTGCCAACATCAAAAAGTGAGCTACAGAGCCCCCGAATCTCCCAAAAAATATTTGCACTGTACATTTCATTTATGTATGAAGTGGAAAAATATATTTTCAGCTTTGCCAAGATCATGTAGAAATGCGTGTGTGAGAACGCAATACAGTATCTGCAGGGTTAGTTTCACTTTGCAATGTGCAGTTATATAAATAGCATTTAGGGGCATTTTGGAGATGAACGGAAAATTGCCAGACATTAGGTCTAAATACACACCTGTTGGTATACAATGTCAAAATCTCGTTTTCCTGGAAGTGGATGGAAAAAAATAGACTTATTACAATTTGGCACTTTTTTTGGAATATATACTTCAAGAATTGACGAAATTGAGGAAATGGTGAATTTAGATTTCAGTGTCTTTATACCTGGGTTTTGCATGTTTGTGCTTAAGATGCTCTCGTACCAGTAAAACACCCGTCTATATTGCGAAGTGCTGACTTTATCCCAAAACATCAATAATCTAATCAGGTTAACAGAGTTTGCGATGTACAGTACTGTGCAAAAGTCTTAGGCACCCTAGGCTTTATTATATATATATATTTTTTGTGTGTCAGTATAAAAGAACACATTTGAGATTTCGAAAATATTCATTTTACAAAAGATTTAATTTTACAGAGACATTTTTGTATTTAATTTTTAAAAGTAACATATTACTGTAAGCTCATTGTACGTTTTAAAGTTTTCACATAGAACGCTCACAATTTAGCTAGGCTTCACTTGTTACCAGGGCAACAGTGTTTTTACGAACCTGCAAAACCCCAGCTTTAAGCTGCAGTTAGCAGGATAACGTGCACTTAGCTAGCCTGTATACACAGCCTGGTGAAATCACACTCAATCAATGAACAACCATCATTGTACTAGCATTTAGAAGGGAACGTGTTTTCGTAGACCTTAAGGCTATCTTCATGAGCACTGCCAATTTAGATCCAAGCAAATGCATCAAAACTGATTGCACAATGCTTCATCATGCAGCAGGACAATTATCCAAAACATACAGTCATAGTTACCAAAGTGGACTGGTCTTGACTACTCTAGTCAATCACCTGACCTCAATGCAATTGAGTATGAATTTCACTTTCTGAAGACCAGACTGAGGGAAAATAATCCCCAAAGCAAGGAGCTGAAGAGAGCTGCATGACAGGCATGGCAGAACATCACCATTACATCACATTATTGGCATTTTGGCAGATGCTCTTATCCAGAGCGACATGATTAGACTAAGCAGGAGACAATCCTCCCCTGAAGCATTGCAGGGTTAAGGGCCTTGCTCAACGGCTGTGTGGACCTTATTGCGGCTACACCGGGATTAGAACCACCAACAGTGGTCAGTTACCTTAACCACTACACTACAGCATTTGATGATGTCTATGGGTCGTAGACTCCTGGAATTCATTGATGGAATTGCCTAATACCTACAAACTTTAGTCAGCATTATTTTAATGCCATTAATAATTCACACATTTTTCTATATTTTTTCCCTTTATGCTTTATAGGACTGGAGTGTAAATTGTCGACAGTGCAGCCCTTCGTGACTGGAGTTTGCGACCCCTCACTGTCGAGCTTTGGAAAGCTGTAGCTTTCTGCTTCCCTCTTGTGGAAATTCTGTGTAATTGAACGAGGCTCCGTGCCGCACGTCAATAATTTTATTTATTAGAATTCCCTTAACTTTTTTCACGCGATGAAAACTGGTTGGGATGGATTTGATTGGGTCCCAAAACAGTTGCATGTCTGCATCTACGAACACTGACACGGGGAAAATACGATAAAGTTATGCTTGATCTCATATCTAGACTACAATATTGATAATATATTACTGGTTAAACATGCGGTCTATCTGCCGCTGTAGTTTGTAATTACACTAATCATCTAGATTAGTGCAGCTCCCTCTATTTCTCGCTAACTCACCTTAACAGCTACGCCAAACCAATTGCAATAGGGGGTAGCCGTACAATTAATCATAAAATGTGCGATGGCGAACTGGTGTATGATTTTAGTAATCTGACGCAATTTATCTTCCTGCATCCACGTGACTTCCGTAGTTTTCGGGCAGGTCGGAGATATCCGAACCGTCAGGAAGTTCCCATTATTTCATTCTCGGAATTACAACTCGGACGTAGACGTGAACGAAGGTGGTCATTTCGGTCTTTGTGATACGACTGTACAAAATATTGAAATGTAATTTTAGTTAATATTAGCTATGTCATGCAGTATGTCTTAATAGTCAATTGAGAGTTTTCGCAAATCAGGTGCAGATTTTATACAGCCTATATTATTATTTTTTTGGTTTATAAAAGGTTTCACCAAAAGCTATAATTTCGTTGCTCTATTCTGACGCTTTTTTTTGTAAAAGTTTTCCCGTTTTTAATGTTTTGCTGAGCATATACGTAGGAAACTGAACAATTCCTCGGAATTTGTCCTCTGACTGTTTTTTTTTAAAAGGTTCAACAGAAAGAACATAATAAATGCACCGAAAGTCTTTAACAGAAAGATAACATAGCCATGGACGATTGCAATCACGTACGCCTATACAAATTGTTTGTTATCCTGTTGAACATAGTTATTGCCGTAAGTATTATCATTTATAACGAGCATCACATTTTGGTGATCTGAATTTGGTCTATGTGCTGTCTTTATTCTTAATGATGTTCCAAACAGTCTGTTTTTCAGTAAGCCTATTGCTTGGCCT
This sequence comes from Conger conger, assembly GCF_963514075.1. Taxonomy (NCBI): domain Eukaryota; kingdom Metazoa; phylum Chordata; class Actinopteri; order Anguilliformes; family Congridae; genus Conger; species Conger conger. The sequence goes on along the minus strand of NC_083775.1, from coordinate 10,995,625 downwards.
ATGTATCTGTTTTTTTTAAAAATTATTATTATTATTATTATTTCTCTGCCTCATAATGGCTTCCTTGACATTTATTGATAGGCTACAACTTCGGCCCTCGTGTTGACAAATGCCAACAGACTCCAAAGGCAATCAAAAGCCTAGAATCAGGACTACTGAAAGCTTTCCTATACCTGAACTAAGGACGCGATTGAATACTCCTAATCAGGAACAACTGAGAAGCCAACTGTCCGATTACTTTTAGTCCCCTAAAATGGGGGGGGTTTGTATAAAAAGGGATGTACAATAATTCCTACAGGGAACATGGATTTAAATACCCTTGGTTGGGGGTGCTATGATGGAAGTGGTTCCATTGTGACCAAGCATTCAAACTGGGAGTAATATAACTGTAACGCAGAAAAGACATTTAAATACGTTTTAAAGAGCAGAAATTTCTCTGTGACTCTCTACCCACCGTCGACAATTGCCCCTCATTCTCCCTACTCCCTCTATCTCCATCAAATTCAAGACTCTTCTTTTTTTTTTTTTTTTTTTTTTACAAATATCTGTGCCTCTTTCTCTCCCTTTCTTGCTCTTTCTTCGCGCAGATTGTGGGGCTAGCGATGGTGGGGTTCGGTTTCACGTTGAGATTCGGCTCTGAGACTCGGGGATTCTTCTACATCAATTTCGAAACACAGCAGTTTGTCATTGGTACGCATTCATTTGGTTATTTTCTAGTCCTCTTCTCTTGTCCATTGTTTTGTTTATTTTTCTATTTTGATCCAAAGAATGGATCAAAAATGGATGTGCGCTGCCAACAGTATGTTTAAGTAAGTACAAACTTCTTACTCCCTGTTTTTCTCTCCTCTCTCTGTCTTTCTCAGGAGTGACAGTGCTGATTGTGCTGGGTATAATCCTGCTGGTGGTGGCTGGTGTCGGACATTGTGTAGTCTGCAGTGGGAGCAGGGGTGGCCTGAGAGTGGTACGGACAAACCGTTGGGTGGCGTAACAACATATACATATTATGTTGTCTTGTCTCTTTTAAGACCAGTTATAATTTTCTCATTATTCACATGGTTTTCTGTGCTATAGACAGCTATACGTTTGTCAAAACAGTGCAGTCCATTAGTATTTGGACATTGGTACAATTTCAGTTTTTTGCTCTGTACTCCAGCACCCCCCACTTGCACTTATGATAACTATATGTTCAGAACAACACATGTACAGAACAAGTACATGTGTACTTTACTAGTTATGGATGTGATGCTTTAACTTGTGGAAGAACGTATGCACTTTGGATTAAAAGCGTCTGCCAAATAACAAAAATGTAAAAATGTAAAAGTGGGACTATGGATTAAAAATGCCCTCAAATTAACAGTGACAGTCTTTAACACTTTAACCTCACTGTTTCATTCCAAGTCCAATGTGCTGGAGTGCAGAGCCAGAAGATACGTACGGACTGAGCTGTTCATTTTCACCCTGCCACAGTACGGCAGGGAGACCTTTTTCCTCGTGTCTGAAGCCCTGGCGCTGCTGAGCAGGAAATTGGGGAGGCAGAAAGCATTCCCAATCATTTTCCTTGATTAATAAGTTTGTTCATTATCTGAATAATCCATTGGCAGGTAAAGACACAGCTTCTTTCTTCATGCTGTGAATAATGAATTCAATTTTGAAAAATATGTTTTATTGAAGTGCACAAAAAAAGATAAAACAACTCGTTGCAATGAGGGCTACCTAACCTGCTCTTCAAGATTGTTAAAATGACAAAGCTGTGTGTGAATGCGGAAAACAAAGATGTATCCGCAGTTATGAATAACGTTGATTTTTGAAGGTTGATATTCAGTACTTTGTGACTTAATCCTTTTGTTAATCAAGGAAAATGATTTTGGGGGATGTTTTCTGCCTCAGCAGAAAAAGGTCAAAAGTGTGTTTTGGCTCCTGGATATTGTGGGTTTTGTGGATGTAACTGCATTCTGGTTACATGGTTCCTGTATTGTTCACAAATCTCCCATCTTGTGATGTTTGTTGTCATGACGGTGTGAATCTGGACGGTGTTGATGCTCTCCATCGACCCTTTTCATTTTCCTGAACAGTGCCTTCAGTGTGAATATTTGTTTCTGAATTGAAAACGTAGACACATGCCACACTTCTGTTTGTAGCTGTGTTGATCACTGCAGTGGAGTGTGGGTATTGATTTTCATTTTGATGGTAGGGGCGACATTGGCTCAGGTGGTAAGGGAAGTCGGCTGGCAGTCGGAGGGTTGCCGGTTCGATCCCCCGCCCGGGCTGTGTCGAAGTGTCCCTGAGCAAGACACCTAACCCCCAAATGCTCCTGACAAGCTGTTTGATGCCTTGCATGGCAGCCAATCGTTGGTGTGTGAGTGTACATATGAATGGGTGTATGAGAAGCATCAATTGTACAGCGCTTTGGATGAAGGCGCTATATATTACATTACATTACATTACATTACATTACATGGCATTTAGCAGACGCTCTTATCCAGAGCGACGTACAACGAAGATATAAATGCCAACCATTTACCATTTCATGTTGTTAATCTTCCCAGTATGCCCCCTTGGTAGGGGTTCCTGCCGTTCTGATAATGGCCATCGGAGCCGTGACGTACATCCGCAGCGACGAGGTGAGAGAATGAGGGATGAAAGAGAGGTAGAAAGCGTAGAAAGAAAAGTAGAAAGGGTATTTAGTTAAATAAGTATGGATATGTCAAAATGTCTGTCACAGGAACAAGTGGCTCATACCGCAGGCCTCTCCTACCATGCTCTAAATGCTGTAAAACCTGGAAGACCAGTCTGTAATGTAGTAGACTCACTCAGCACCCCCTTTTGTTAAAAAAAAAAGAAGTAATAAAATGCCTAATTTGATTTGATTATTTATTTTTATTTTTTGTTTGTAGCTTGGAATGGAACATCGTTAATTATGATGCAATAAATACAGTGGAGTGACTTTGACCGCAAATAAACAGGAAGTGGAATAAGTTGCACAAAATGGCTATTACATTTTTGAGGTAGGGCCTATTGTTTTGGAGAAGCATGACAACTTACCCCACTCTTCCCGATGTGGTTGTGCAGGTGGGAAAGCAGCTGGCAGAGTTCTACAGGACTGTTTACCTGCAGTACCTCAACAAAGGGGACCCGGGTCTGGTTAACACCCTGAAGCTCTTCCACAATGCAGTAAGTACTCCCAAGTCACCCTGTACCCTCCAAACTGCTCAAGCCCCCCCCCCCCCTCCCCCTTACACTGCATAACCCCCCCCTTAAGTCACACACACACACCCTTCTTAAACCGCACAACACACAAGTGTAGTGTACATCACTGTACACACACGCAGGCACATGCATATACATGTATGGACACACACAAGTACATGCACATATGCGTGGATACATACGCATACACACACGTACACAGACAAGCACACACATATGCACATACAGGTATACACGCACAAGTGTACACGCATACATACACACACACAAACTCACCCTTGCAGCAATGGTGCACAGCCATCCATGGGTCACTGTAACTGAAGAAATGTTTGGTTCTGCTGTGTATGTGCAAACGCCATAACGCCTCCATCTCACTGTTCTTCCTGCTGTCTGTCAGCTGGACTGCTGTGGGATTGGGGAGTCTCTGGAGCCCTTTATCCAAGACACCTGCCCCAAGAAGGATTTCCTTGACTTCACCATGCCTGTGAGTGTCTGGTGTCTGAACATTCAAATCTTTCTCTGGAATTTCTGTTTGAGAAGACCCCAAGATTAGACAACTAGGTCATGCACAAGGACACCATCTTTGTGACACCATCTGTGTGTCACAAAGTTGTGAGAAAAGTATCTCTAAATTACTACAAATGCAGGGATATTTCCCTAAACCTGACAGATTTCTGCTGTAGGTTGAGTGGCAGTTTTAAATGTAAAATGGTGGTTGTCTGTGTGAGACATATTAGCCCAGTAGACTGCAAAAAATGTATGTTGTATGCCATACTAAGGTTTTCCATATCACAGTCAAATATAGTAGTTTATATCAAATGGAGAAATTTCAGAGAATTTTAATTCAGTTCATAATTGTTTCCATTTTAGTCCAGGACTAAGCTTAATCTCTGTCTGTAAAACTGGCCCACAATGTTTTATGTGTAATGCTTTCAGTAATTGAATAATTGAATAGTAATGAAGTTAAATTGAAGTTGCTGTTTCTCCACAGTCATGCCCTTTGGCAATTGAAGCCCTGTTCCCTAGCAAGGCCTCTCTGATATTGGGATGTTTCATCGGAACAGCAGTTGTGATGGTATGGCACTGCACCTTTTCCAATCCACTGCAGGGTTCAGGGTTCAGCGGAGAGAGTTTAGGGGTATGGAGTGAGGGTTCACGGGGGGATGTTCAGGGTTCAGGGGGGAGGTTGAGGATTCAGGGGCGAAGGGAATGTGAGGGGAAGTGGAGCACATGAAAATTGTTAGAAAAAACAGAATCTGGAGAAGGTCCTGAAAATGATAGAAGCTATAGACCGTTTCAAAGATCAAAATAATGACATTGCATCTGCGTATGCACCACTTAATCTGTTCCTAATAAACTTCCAGTTGGGCGCCACTTGTAAATAGCTGCTATGACAAGCACTTTTAGTCTTACGATTATTGAGCAGCAAAACTTTGTTACTTGTTAGTTTTAAAATATCAATTTATCTTACACTAACTATCTTTGCCACTGGCTAGGTTTATATATATATAACATTATGGTCATACACTCAGTGAGCAATTTATGTAAACCGGTACACCTGCTTGTTAATGCAAATTGTGCATTAACACACGCTTGTGGCAGCAAGTAAATGCATAAAAGCATGCAGGTGTGGCCAAGAAGTTCAGACCAAATGTCAGAATGTGGAAGAAATGTGATATAAGTGACTTTGACCATGAAATAATTGTTGGTGGCAGACAGGGTGGTTTGAGTATCTCTGAAACTGCTGATCTTCTGGGATTTTCACGTACAACAGTCTCTAGACTTTCTAAAACAGCCAGTGACCAGCCGTTCTGCGGGCAGAAACGCATTGTCAATGAGAGAGTTCGGAGGAAAAGGCCCAGACTGGTCAAAGCTGACAGGACGGTTGCAGTAACACTAATAACCACGCATTAGAACAGTGGTATGCAGAAGAACATACAACGTGTCAAACCTATAAGTGGAAAGGCTACAGCAGCAGAAGACTTAATAAGTCTAAAAAATAAGTCTAATAAATACCTATTAAAGTGCTCCCTGAGTGTATATGCTAGATATGTATGAAGTAGCTTCATTGCAGCAAGACCTTTTAAGTAACGTTAACTAAGTAAAATAGTAGCACCGTAAATCCTATTTTTAGAGCAAACCAACTTTAATTTCTAACAGTTAGTTAGTTTCAGGTCGGGGAACAATCTACCACTGAACAACACAGCCTCAATTTTGACACCAAAATTTTTATAGATAGCGTTGCCTGTTTTGTGAAAGTTCTACACAAGGTATCTGGTATCAGCAAACTATTAGCTAACGTTAGGTAGTCTAACTTGTAAACAAAACTCAACACACGGGACGTTTTCTAGGATCACTGAAGTAATGTCTGCTGTTTATTTTTTTTTTAACTGTCAAAATGTCAATAGAGAAGAGCTAGAGAACGGAGAAGAGATAGTAACTGAGAAAAGAACAGAAAAGGGCACATTAATGGTTAACACATTTCCTCTCTTCTTCTCTCTTCCCTCTGTTCTTTGTCGTTTCTTCTCTCTTCCCTCTGTTCTTTGTGGTATTTCTCCTCTCCTCTGTTCCATCTCATTCTCTCTCTCTCTCTCTCTCTCTCTCTGGTTCTCTCAGATCATTGCTTCCATAAGTTCCCGCCACCTCTCTGGAGAGATTTCCTGGTCCTTCTCCTCCCCTGTTGACGAATACCCACCTTACCCCGCCATGCTCCCTGCCGAGTACGGCACCCTGAGTGTAGGGGTACACCGTGTCACTGTTCACCCCCCGCCTCCTTCACTCCAATCCTCCGCCACCGCTCCTCTCCTGCCCGGAAGTATGTGGAGCACTGGAGGGAAGCCGATGAGAGGAGAAAAGGAGAACAAGGGGAAGTGAAGCAAATTGGGACAGTTAATTTGCTTCTCCGTCATCAAAGTCAAAGTCAACGTCGACAACTGATAAAATAGCCCTGTCATAGGCAGGGTTTTTTTTTTCAGACCCCACAAATATTCCCATTGCCCATCACAGATCTTACACGATGCCAGCCCATTTAAGGCTACAAAATAGCTTGTCATTGCATAGTAGGACACAGTAGCCTGTACAAACGCAAACCTGACATTACAGTGCAGGTCGAGAGACTAATTAATGTGTAACCAGCAACAAAAAGATATTGAAACAAACATAACAATTTACTGTAAACCCAGAACCCCAATGTGTACTGTAGCTATACTGTAACAGTCTACATTCTGTTGTCAGTTAATTGCATCTCACATATTAATAAATTCACAAATATTTCCATAGGTTAGTGAAACAGATGAGTCACATCTATTTGAGTCATTGTTCATAATATTCAATCAGTGTTCACAATGAAAAACAATGATTCTCTTCTTTTTGGGGAGTTTTCTTTGTTTTCTCTCTTCCCTGGTTTCAGAAGGTAGAATCTGGGCTTGAGGGTTTCTGTAATTTGCATTGACGTAATTGTGGTAGCCCCTCGTTTCTGTTCCTATCTCTGTGCCTCTCTGCTCTGCAGCATCTTGGAACAAGCAGATTGAGAGGTTCCACAGTTTATTACATTACATTACATTATTAGCATTTGGCAGATGCTCTTACCCAGAGCCACGTACAGTTAGACTAAGCAGGAGACACTCCTCCTGGAGCAATGCAGGGTTAAGGGGCCTTGCTAAAGGGCCCAATGGCTGTGTGGTTCTTATTGTGGCTACACCGGGATTAGAACCACCGACCTTGCGTGTCCCAGTCATTTACCTTAACCACTACGCTACAGGCCCCCCTCATACCCCATTGTTCCCACCTACAATGAACCAGCCTTGTTCTGCAGGCCATGCAGTTCTGTATTCTTGGTGGTTCTCCTCCTATTAGTACTCCTTCAACACAAAAGGTAACTGTCCATCCATACACACGCAGTTTGTGGATAAATGAAGAAGCGTGCCTAAACCAGCACCACAAAGCTATGTGTATTTAGAGCACCTAGCTTCACTTCCTGTTCCTGCGATACAGTCAGTGTATTTCATTTATTAGTTCAGAACTCATACAGTGGGGTCCAAAAGTCTGAGACCACATTGAAAATATGGGAATTATTTTTCATGTGATCATGAAAATGAACAGAAAGTTTTAGGATTTTGAAAACTTTAAAACAAAGTTACCTCGTAGCCATGCAAGAACTACGTGAAGGTCAAAGAAGAGCAAGGAGTGCTGCACAATCCACAATCACCTGACCTCAAACCCATTGAACATTTATGGGGGCACTTGAAGACTGACAAAAGCCAAGCATTCAGTCACATCACAAGACGCTCTTTGGAACATTTCTCAGACTTTTGGAGCCCAATCATATGCACATGATTGCATCATACAGGATGTTGTAAATAATGCCATTTTTAATGTGGTATTGACTGTCAGCAGATGTACGCTATGTAGAAATAAAGACCTTTATGAATGGATTTAGTGTGAGGTGTTTACCTGACTGGATTGCCTTTTTATTAGGAAGGGTGGATTTTTCCTTCCTTACCCAACAGTGCCAAAGAACAAAACCCAGGGGAAGTGTTCTGTTGGACACAATAAGCATTTATAAATCTGAATAAAGCTAAGTGACTGGAGTAAATATGAATCATTCTGCACCCAGCAGCCAGTTAAAGTTTGTAATCGCTACGAACTTTAACTAGCTGCTGTCACCACTGATTTCCAGATTTCTGAGGGCTACAGTGTTATATTTTGCTTTCTTTTTCCCTTTATTCTTTATCGGACTGGAGTGTAAAGGCCCGGACACACCAAACCGACGGTCGGCCGTCGGACGTCGGTGGCGCCCTGTCGGCCGAGTCTTTCCGGTGTGTCCCGCACGCCGACACTGCGTCGGCGTGTTTTTGAGGGCTCCGACGCGTCGGAGAGCTCTCTCATCGACGGCTCCGGGGGCTCCGACGCCGACCGTCGGTTTGGTGTGTCCGGGCCTTTAGACACAAGCCCTTTGTAACGAGTTAAAGACACCCGGTCAAAATGTTGAGCTGTGGAAAGCTGTAGCTTTCTGCTGCCCTCTTATGGAATATATGCGTAATTTAACTCTGCTCCCTGTCTAAGCCAAGGCGAAAGATGAAGTTTATTATCACTTCAGGTTTGAACCCCCGGAAACCAGGAAACCCTTCACAATCGCGAACTGGGGTAGGAGCCTGTGCACGCGGGTCTAGGCATTGATGGGCACTTGAACTTGAGATGTCAATCTGTAATTCATGTGGTAAACACATAACTGAAGTTCAAAGGAACGAAAGAGAAAGACTTTCATAATTGAAAGTGTCCTTTAATAAACCACATTTTATAGGACTTTCAGTTGCATGAAAAGAGGACCTGAGCTAACCTCAAGGCAGCGACCACAGTCTAACAAGCAAAGCGGCACATGCGGCGACACATGGACCTTTCAAACACTTTCGCAGAAGGGAAACGTACTCTGTCGTCCACCGCAGTGATCACGTGGGCACGTATCAAGCCCGGTCTCGCCAGCTACTGAGAACAACCAAAACAAAAAAACCAACGCAGCAATGTAGGAATGAGCCTTTACTCTCCTCTCTCCTCTCTCGTCGCCTTGACAACGGAAAAGGGGCCTGTCTATTGAACTGAGTAAAGGGGAGGGGAGCGGCATTGGTACCCAGGTGAGTCACATGGCTCGTTTCTGTACGATATCACAGTGTACGGTGTGATCTCGGTCTGCTTATTCCTTTTTTGACGTCGTTTGTTTGTTTTTCGGAAGGGTGCGACCCCGACGCTGGCGGATGCGTTTCATTTGTGATACTGATTATACAGGTGGTGGATCATAGTTGTAAAAATAAAACAAAGAAATCGGTACGTTGGATGTTCCTGTGTTGAGTATTAAATTGAAACTGGAATGCATGTTTAAATTATATTTTTTTTGGTAAAAGAGCCGGACAGAACGCCTGTTAGTAATGTGGGAAAGGAATGAATTCGACAAGAGGGGAAAATACTCCTACAAACGTGGAATAACTAAAAACGAGATGAATATGGCTTTGGATAGCTCCATGGGCTGTGCGCAATATGTACATTGCGGTACAAAACGCGATGACGTTGAAACATGTCTAAAATAGTGGAAATAGTGACCTGTGATTCTCTCTGTAGCGTCTCACCATTATAATAGTAAACTAAAGGAAATTGTATCGTTATCATCATACGGGTGTGTGTGTGCGAGATAATGAGTGGTGCTGCCATGTAAATCTGGGTGATAATATCTTATTGATGCATGATCTACATTGTATGTTCTGGTAACCCTTTTAATGAGTATTTAAACATGCTCCATGGTGCAGTCAGGTGGTGTGTTTGTTTCACTCTCAGCCCCCATCTCTGTTGTCGGTGTAATGTACTGTGTAATTTCAGTGTAATGTTCTGTGTAATCCCAACGTAATTATGTCTTTTTAATAGTGTACTATGTAATGCAAGCTTAATAATGTCTGTTCAATGTCACTCAGTGAGCTTTGTGCTAACTCATTTCTCTTGCCCGTAGCCATGTCAGAAATGGTCCCTCCAGAAGTGAAACCCAAACCGGCAGTCCCGGCCAAACCTCCACATGTTGTTCCGGCCCCTGCCTCAGCCCTTAGCCCACAAGGGTCGGGGGGCGGGCCCCCGTTGCTGGGATACATAGGGATTGACACCATCATCCAACAAATGAGGAAAAAGACCATGAAGGTGGGGTTTGACTTCAACATCATGACAGTGGGTAAGTGAGAGGTGGTTGTGAGTGAGCTCATTTCTCTAACCAACGAGCAGTGAGCATAGCAGTGATGCAGTCCGGTTCTGCTCCTTGCAGGCCACAGTGGTCTGGGAAAGTCAACCCTGGTGAACACACTCTTCAAGTCCCAGGTCAGCAGGAGGAGCTCTGCCTGGACTTACGAGAAGATCCCCAAGACTGTGGAGATCAGGAGCGTATCCCACGGTACGAGAGGCATGACATGCGGTCGAGAAGCAGAGAGAGAGGAAGGATGGAGACTGACAGGGGAGAGAAGGAGAGCTAGAAATATACACAGAGAGGCAGACAGGGACAGGAGAGAGAGGGAGGAAATATTTTTTTAAAGCTGACTGCCAGTTTGATCTCATTAGAAAGCTTCATATTTATATTGCACTATACACTTGTGTAATATGTGTAGTGTGTGCATTGTGTGTAACGTGTAGTGTGTGTCAGGTATGTGATGTGTGTAATGTTTGTAATGTGTGTAGTGTGTATGCAGTGTAGTTTGTAGTGTTTGTAATGTTTGTGATGGGTGTAGTGTGAGTAACATGTGTGACTCTCAGTGATTGAGGAAGGTGGGGTGAAGATGAAGTTGACTGTAACTGACACGCCAGGCTTTGGGGACCAGATAAATAATGAAAACTGGTGAGCAAATTAGCATGATTGTGTGTCCACGCATTTGTGCATGCACATGTGTATGTGTGTATGTGTTGCATGTGTGTTCTGTTACATACAAAATAGTTTACGTGATAAACTGCATGACAAAATGTTTTCTGCTGTTAAATTGACCATAAACTTGCTGGTGATGCTCCTTTAGTGCCACGACAGTCGATGTGCATGTTATTTTATCTAAAGTATCTATTTATGTTCAAATTATATAAGACCATCTTCACCTTGCCACTGCAGTTGGGAGCCAGTCTCCAAGTACATAAATGAGCAATATGAAAAGTTTCTCAAGGAGGAGATGAACATTGCCCGCAAGAAACGTATCCCAGACACCAGAGTCCACTGCTGTCTGTACTTCATCTCTCCTACTGGTCACTCGTGAGTATGCACACACACACCCACATACACATACACACACACACACATTGTAGTTTTATCCATCCATCCATAAATAGACATACACTAACAGAATTCTCTACATAAAGTAAAAAAAGATTTTTACATAGGTGACCAAATATTTTTGGCCTATGCTGTATCTCCCACTGGACTAGCATGGACAAAAGCACATCATATACATTGTGTACTCTATGTATTTATACAGTGGGATATTATTAGTATGTAGCAGATTGCTTGTGAGCTCCAAATAGCAAGGCACAGACCAGTGTGATACTTCTGAGCAGGTTTATTTCTGCAATCTTCAGTAAATCGTAGATTTAATGCAACATGAAAACTGCAATCTACACTCAGGGAGCTCTTTATTAGGTATTTATTTGACTTATTTTTATTCTGCTGCTGTAGACTTGTATGTTCAGATATGCTCTTCAGCATACCACTGTTGTAATTTGTGGTTAACGGCGTTACTTTCACCTTCCTGCCAGCTTTGACTAGTCTGGCCCTTCTCCTCTGACCTTTCTCATTATCAAGGTGTTTTTGCCCCAGAACTGCTACTCACTGGATGTTTTTTGTTTTTCGCACAATTCTCTGCAAACTCTAGAGACTGTTTTGGGTGAAAATCCCAGGAGATCAGCAGTTTCTGAGATAATCAAAACGCCCTGTCTGGCACCAAAAATCATCCCATGGTCAAAGTCACTTTGATCATATTTCTTCCCCATTCTGACATTTGGTCTGAAAAATTACGGAACCACTTGACCATGTCTCCATGCTTGTATGCATTTTGATGCTGCCACGTGATTGGCTGATTAAACATTTGCATTAGTACGCTGGTATACAGGTCTACCCAATAAAGTGTTCAGTGAGTGTAAACCACTCTTTCCTGTTCTCTGCTTCTGCTAAATCCACCTTTTCTGTGGATTTAGACCAAAGTTTCTGTGGTCTGTCTTTCTATCCTGGGCCTTCAGTCATCGTGCCTGGAGAACAATACCACACCATATGCAGGGAACAAAAGTAATGAAAGTGAATAACGAATAACTGTTTCTGCAACCTTGTGGCTTAAAGTCCATATTCAAGAGACATCAGAGAAAGCAGAGAAATGTGCACACTGGGAAGCTTTACCTAGAATTGAATGACTTTTTGGGAATGTTCTGAGAGTGAAGAAATGTTCATTCGCTGTACCGTTGCCCTGGGAAAACAACAGAGCTGGCTGCTGTGTGCCTGTATGTCCTTCTCCGTAGTCTGAGACAGCTGGACGTGGAGGTCATGAAACGCCTGAGCGCCGTGGTGAACCTGGTCCCTGTCATTGCCAAGTCTGACACTCTGACTCCCGAGGAAAAGAACGAGTTCAAACAAAGGGTGAGGACGGACATGGGTGTGCAAAAGGCTCCCACATAGAGTGACATGTCCTTCCACGTGTGGATGTCCAAAGTATCCCCATTCTTGATTTTGCTTTTTTGTGTAAAATTCAAGGCTGTTCTGATAATATTTATCTCCACAATGATATCAAAATATAATAATGACTTTGTCCAAATATAGAAATATATTGTACTAAGCAGTAGCTAGGTTGAATGGCCTGTTCGCCATTACGTTATGTTTTGTTTTGTTATGTTATGTTATGTTATGTTATGTTATGTTATGTTATGTTATGTTATGATATGTTATGTTGTGTTATGTTATGTTATGTTATGTTATGTTATGCTATGTCATGATACGTTGCGTTGCGATACGTTATGTTATGTTATGTTATGATATGTTATGTTATGATATGTTATGTTATGTTCTTCTTTGTCTCCTGCTTTCAGGTGCGAAAGGAGTTGGAGACAAGCGGGATAGACTTTTACCCTCAGAGAGAGTTTGACGAGGACGTCGAGGACAAGAATGAAAACAACAAGACCAGGGTAAGCATTCTATTCCAATATCCCTGTGTGGGGCAGGAAGAAGTGTGGCATGATGGGTAGGGAGCTGAGCTTGTAATGTCTTAGCTACCGGTTTCATTCCCAGATGGTACCCTTGAGCAAGGCACTTAACTTGAATAGCTTGAGTAAACATTGAACTGTGTGTAGGAGTCTCTATAAAATAACATATTCTGTGTCACTGGAGTATATGTAACTACTGATATGTTGGGCCTCTGGGTGACTCACTCTGTAAATTCACTCATTCTGTACCATTACGGGAATGTTCTGAGGACGGGGGTAAGCCGTCTCGCACCATTGGCCTCATCTCTTTCTAGCTGGTCAGGTCAGGGGCCTGCAGACACACAAAACCAAGAATATGCTGACCTCGCTCTTCTCCATGGACCGGGGTAGTATGTAGCTTAAATGGTGGTGCATCTACCGTGTGGAAAGAAGCAAGGATATAGGCATTGTGAATCCGTCCGGGCGAGGGACAGTGAGTAGGTGGTGTATCATTAGCTAACGCACGGGCAATTGGAATAGATAGGGTATAGCTGCCTACTAAACGGGGAGAAAACGGGAAAAATTAGAACCAAAAAGGTTTGGTTAAGTTTGGAGATAAAATATTAATCGAAAAAAAAAATTTAGCTAGTATTATGTCATGCCCCACCCATCACAGGAGGCCATGCCCTTCGCAGTGGTGGGCAGTGACAAAGAGTACCAGGTGAACAATAAGCGTGTTCTGGGGAGGAAGACCCCCTGGGGAGTGGTTGAAGGTAAGTGTTTATTGTCTTAAAGCCTTTTATCCTGGAAATATCACACCTCCACACAAATCCCTTCATCAGAAATGTGCTCACACTTCAGGAGTTATCCAGGATTCAGGAATCTTCTTCGGGATCTAATATTATAAAGTATGCTGTTTCTATCACTTGTGTGTTTTACTTCGCCAATATTATATGAACAGCACTTTCATTTAATTTTTTAATTGGGAGAGTTCATTAATGTGAGTTCATTAATGTTGTTTAGATTGGGAAAGTTCATTAATGTTGTTTAGATTGGGCGAGTTCATTGGTTTTGTAGTTCAGATTGGGACAGTTCATTTGTGTTGTAGTTTAGATGTGGGGGAGTTAATTCGTCTTTATGAATTTACATTATGTAGATAATGAATAAATAACTTACAAAGAATGCATGCATTCATACATTTAGATATTGTATTATATTGTTTAACAACATCAGACATCTCTAATATACACTCACTTTATTAGGGACACATACTTATTCATGCGATTAATTAGCCATTTGTGTGGCAGTAGTGCAATGCATAAAATCATACGGGTCAGGAGCTTCAGATAATGTTCATATCAACCATCAGAATTGGGAAAAAATATGATCTAACTGACCTTGACTATGGAATTATTATTTGTGCCAGGCTGGGTGGTTTGACATTCTCTAGAGTTTGCTGAGAATGGTGCAAAAAACAAAAAACATCCAGTGAGCAGCAGTCCTGCGGGCAGAGACGCCTTGTTAATGAGAGAGGTCAGAGGAGAACGACAAGACTGGTCAAAGCTGACAGGAAGGTGACTGTAATGCAAATAACCACACATTACAACAGTGGTATGCAGAAGAGCATCTCTGAACACACAAGGCATTATAACTCTAAGTGGCTAGGCTACAGCAGCAGAAGACTTAATAATTAAAATAATAAGTCTAATGAATACCTAATAAAATGCTCACTGAGTGTAAGTTTGTTGTTAATTCTGGTTTATTGTTTCTAATGATATAGAACAATCATTAACGCTGTGTATCTGCTCAGTTAACAAATTTCCAGTGTCTCATGAAAAAACATTGCGATAAGCAGCCTTCTCCAGAGCTGATGCTGCTGCTGGCTGCCTGCCATGCAACAGAGCCAGAACAGTGCACAAACACACTCCATCTGCAAAGCCCAAGCATTAGGAGCTGTTTATTTCCGCTGTAATGCACCAGTCCGTAAAATGACTGCACTGATCTGTGTCTCGCCATTTTGTGGATTATCTTTAGCCTCTGCGGGCACAAGCTTGTATGCAAAGACCATTTTGTGGATTATCTTTAGCCTATGCGAGCACAAGCTTGTATGTAATGACCATTTTGTGTTCAGTGCTTGAACTGAAGCATGAAAAACAATATGGCGGAGCTTCAGAAAAGGAAATGTTACAGTTTTGTTCTGTATTTACCCCAGATGTTTTGGAGAGATGATCTAATTATCTCCTAGGAAAAGCATGATTTATTCTGCAGCTACACCCATGAGTTGCATCATTACACACACACACACACACACACACACACGCTCGCTGTGAATAAGTGTGAATTGGAACTTGCACACACACACACACACACACACACAAATGCATGCACATACACACACAGCCTACAGTGATTAAGTGTGTATTATAACCTCCTCAGAGATGATCCTGTTTCGTTTTCTTATTCTAGTTGAAAACCCTAATCATTGCGAATTTACCCAGTTGCGAGATTTTCTTATCAGGTAAGGTGACCCCAGTCCACCCTCTTTGACCATCCACCTGACAGACTTGCTGTTTGTTCTCATAGATTATATAGCTTATGTGCAGCGCTCTATGGTAGATAACGTACATTTTCATGCACTTGTTTGCTGCACAGCAAGTCTCGCATTTAACAATACCCCCTTTATTTTTGGTGCCACCAGGTCTCACCTGCAGGACCTTAAGGAGGTCACTCACAACATTTACTATGAAACATATCGAGCCAAGAGACTCAACGACAATGGGGGTCTCCACCCTGTCACCTGTCCAGCAGCTACTGGTGTCGCTGAAAGTAATGTGTGAAGACAGAGAAAGGGTGTGGGGGGGTGGGGTTGTCAGAGACAGAGACCGAGGGGAGTAACCTATTGTGCATTAGAATAGTCAATGGACTATATTTGACTAAAAAAAAGTTTGATGCTATATTTATGTATTCCATAAAACTTATGCAACAAAAGCTGATTCTCGTTTATAAATTAATCTGGCAGAGTAGCATTATGACAACAAAGACACCGGATTACACTTGGAGAGTTTGATGGAGAGCCACCTTGCCGCTGCCACCTTGTGGATGGAGGTTGGCTTACAACTGCATTCAGTTTGATGCCAGTCATTATATATATAATAATATAATAATATTTCTCAGTGTATTTCCAAGTAGTCTTTCTTGTCTTATCAGGTGATACTGATATGACATGAAGTAAACCATCGATTGTATTATAAGCTTGGCTCCTGTAAATAATGTTGAATACTTGATCTAGTGTTGGGTGTTGTGCAAACAGAATGCATGCCGTGCATTTTGATGTAGATACACTAGCTCACTTTATATGAATGCCTTTACCTACATATCACATTTTGGAGTGTATTTTTATCTGTATATATCACTGAAAGCGCCAACTGTTTCTGCCACTTTCTCTTAGTAGGTAAAGCACTGTCCATCTTTTATTTATCTCAATATGTTGTTGATTGTATATATGGCTTTGTGGAAAGACTCTTTTATTTATTATTGTTGTATTTCTTGTCAGCATGTCTGGAAGCACTTTTTATTCCTGTTCTGGAAATGTAATGTGACATTGACCTAATTTAATGAAAATTGGGTTGTAAGGCAGGCATAGTGTAAAACTGAGAGCCAGAAGTCATTTTCAAAAGGATTAACTGTCACGTGAAACGCAAACTGCATTTGGCACTTTTTTTGTATGAGTCTGACCTGTTTATTTTGTAGGCATGACTCAAAGCCAATGATCTAGCTAAACTACGATAAATGTTATGGTACTGTACTACTGTTCAGTCCATTGGATGTTCCCCTTGGAATTTGAATTTTCCATCATACTTATTAGACATTCATCTAATTGAAGTACAGTATGCCCTTCAAAATAGGGTCCTCCTTTAATTTGACTCCATTTTTCCCTGTGGTCATCACCTGCCCTTTGTCAAATTTTTCCACATATGGTTGGCATTGGCATTACATATGTTGGATCAGTCCAATTATCTCATGCCAGAAGTCTACTGCCAGTTTCCAATATTTGTTAATCGATTAGTGGTGTTCTTGTTGCTAGCGGGATACATTTTTGCTAAGGATTATGATTTTTTTTGTAAAGTGGCTATTAATCTCGCACCTCATAACTGAATAAATAAATATTCCCCATTAAACTGTTATGTATTTTTTCGTGTTTTTTTTTTACTGCGTATATACTTATCCAGGTTTTGCATAAAACGTTACTGTTGCCATATTATCTGAAGTACATTCTGTCTATGCGTGTTTACAAGCGCTTTCCGAAAAAAACAATGCTTAAAAAATGTGGAGAGGTGGAGCGGATGATGTCATATGGGTCACAAGATTGAGAGCAACAGTCAAACCGTGTTTTAGAGACTTGACCACGAGTTCATGGGGACCGTGCAGGTGCGATCCAATCAGACGCCACTTTAACGAAACCGACTTTATGAACACGCCCCTCTGTGCCTGGCTTTCACAGGCAGAAGCAGGGCGTCTGTAGTTCTACTTTACAGACGCTGAGCAGTGCTGTAGACTTATTAGCTTAGCGAAATAGCCACAG
Organism: Conger conger; assembly: GCF_963514075.1. Lineage (NCBI taxonomy): Eukaryota > Metazoa > Chordata > Actinopteri > Anguilliformes > Congridae > Conger > Conger conger. The sequence continues at coordinate 10,978,167 of NC_083775.1, read as the reverse complement.
CCAGCCAGCCAGCCAGACAGACAGCAAGCAAGCAAGCAAGCGTTGCGTTCACAAGAAGTATGGCGTTAAATCGGAATCACTCCCAAAACGGTGGGGTTTTAATAAATAATGGCGAGAGGTAAGTAAGCTTGTTAATGAATACCATATGGTAAAGTGAGGTTTCCTCTTTTTACGTTGTGGTTTTTTTGTTGACACTAGAATTTAACTAGTTACCTAGCTAGCAAACTAGCTGTGGCTATCTACTGCTAATATTATCGCTAGCTAACGTTGAGCTACTTTGTTTTGCTGTAATGGGCCAGTGTAGTTTAGAGCACCGCTTAATGGAAACCAGACGCGCCAATGCCTCATTAGCTCTAGCTCGGGTTAAATATTTTAATTCTCGTTTGTGAATTATTTAGATGGCGGTTAACATGTAGCTTGCTACCCAGTTGGCTTCTGTGATGGATCTGATTGCTGTAGGCTACATCTTGTTAGCCAACAGCCTCGCCTCCAAATTGTTTTTATTTCCGCTTAAAACCATTGTCACCTAACCATTTTTTTTAGTTTGAATCATTTTCAAGCTGTCATTGTGTTACTTGCATAAATATATCTATGCTTTCGTTTTAGAAAACGACTAGACTAACGTTAGGTAATAAATCGGCTTAGCTAGCTAACTGGTGTTGTTTGAGGTCGTCAGTAAAGTTCCGCCCACATTAAACGTTTCACGGCATTTCATAGGTTCCTTGAAGGAGAGACTGTTGATTCTATTTGTTAAAATGGCTGCTTGTCTGTGGTCCACATAAATACAGGAAGTAATCGGTGAAGAAACGACGTAGCGTTTGCTGGCTAATGTTGGCTAAATTTTAGCTAGCGACAATAACATTAGGCAGAATTTTAATATGAACTAGCTAAGTGAACTGCCCGGGTAACATATTACAGCTTTACCCTAACACAATATTTATTGACAATAGTTCAGTTGTCAATCATTATTGTATCGTATGTTGCTCGTTAGGTAACTAGCTAAGTTAACATCTGCACTTGTTCTGTAACTTAGCTAGTTTCACGGGATTGTTTCATGTCAGTAAAACTTACGTTCAGTTTTGAGCAACATATTATTTAGGGGAAGTCCACGAACTTGTGAAATTCTGGAGAGGATTGTAAGAACATTTCACAAACGAAGACAAACTGGAAGCTGCAATGGCATGCAATCATGTCTCCTATGTTTTGAAACTAGCCCGATATTGTAAGGTTGGCCTGTAATATTAAAGAGTTCTACTCTACATTGTGGTCAATTGTCACATCAGTGGCACCAGGGACTGTTCACCGCCCTCCCTCCCTCTCCTGTTCCAGATTTGCTGGGAGTATAAATGAACTGTCATCTTGACGCCAAACATGTCGTGCGTTCCTGAGTATGAGGCCATGTCCAGTTGATCATTCTAGCTTGTACCGATGTCCTGCGTTCATTCTGCTCTCTCTCTGTGCCTGTCAGTGTGCTGAGGGAGTGCAAGAATGTTGAACTGTCCTTCACCGACTTCACCAGCAAGACCGATCTGCTGAAGGGGACCAAGAAAGGCTCTGTCTACCTGACTCCGTACAGGGTATCTCTCTCCTTATAACTCACTTTATACAGGATAACTGTTGCCAGTCCATGTTGGGTAACTCTGAGGCTCCGTAGTACTGTGCACTTTGTACTGGGAAACTCTGTCTTTGTAGGGCACTACATGTTGAGTAACTATGGCCCTGTAGCTCAGTTTATACAGGGCAACTCTGTCTTTGTAGGGCACTACATGTTGAGTAACTATGGCCCTGTAGCTCAGTTTATACAGGGCAACTCTGTCCATGTAGGGCACTACATGTTGAGTAACTACGTCCCTGAAGCTCAGTTTATTCAGAGTAAGTGCCCTCTTAGAATCAGAATCAGAAGTTAGTTTTTACGTACAAGGAATTTGCTGTGGTATGTGGGTGCATGTAGACAACATAAAGAATAATACAAAAAATTGAAACATAGATATAAAAATGAGGTGGAATGTAATGTAGAATATAAATAAAAAATAAAAATAAAAATTTACAATACAACATGATGCTGAAGCAGGGTGTGAGAAGTATTATTAAAGTGCAAAATATAAAATAGAAAGTCTATGAGGGCGGAATAAGAGTCTGTGAAAATGGGGGGTCTGTAACTGTTGTAACGGTTCTGTGACAGTGGGTGGTCCCCTGGGCCTTGTTGATGAGGCCAGCTGCAGATGGGTAGAAACTGTTTCTGTGGCAAGAGGTTTTGGTCCACATGCAATGGTTAGCCCATTGAATGTAGGGTTACTATCCCCATAGCGCCCTTGGTATAGGGTGACACTGTCCTCGTTGCTGACTTGGTTAACTCCTGGTGCTATGACTCTGGTGTTGGGTCCACTGGGAATCTGCCCACTGCCTCACTCTGTCCCCTCTGGTTTCTGTGTTCAGATGTTGTTCGTGTCCACCAATGCCCGAGACGGTCTTGGCTCTTTCATGTTCCCATACTACCTGATGAAGGGCTGCAGCATTGAGCAGCCAGTCTTCGGTGCCAACTTCATCAAGGGTGCAATATCGGCTGAGGCCGGAGGTAAGTCTCTTTTTGTCTGACTGCGTCTTTGTGTGCCTGCTACAGGATGCATTCACCTAAACTACAACTTTGATGGGCTGTTTTATAACTGGGCGACATTGGCTCAGGCGGTAAGAGTGGTCGTCTGGTAGTCGGATCCCTGAACAAGACCTAACCCAAATGCTCCTGACGAGCTGGTTAATTGGATGGCAGCCAATTGCTGTGTGTGTGTGTGTGTGTGTGTGTGTGTGTGTGTGTGTGTGTGTGTGTGTGTGTGTGTGTGTGTGTGTGTGTGTGTGTGTGTGTGTGTGAAGCATCAATTGTACAGCACCATAAACGTGTTATGGGTATGCATAGACGGCTTCTGGGTATATATAATGACTGCATAGAACTTTATAATTTGTTCAATAATAAGTAATTAAGTTCAATCAATAATAATAAGTATAATAAGTTCAATCAATAATAAGTAAATAAGTTCAATCCTCAAGTTCTCAACATCAACTTCAGCATTAAATTGAGTGACTGGTTCTCAGAATGAAACTGAATGGTTTCTCATTAAAAAAAGTTTTTTTTTGTGTGTGTGAATTGTGTCTGTGAATTGTTATTGACTTGAGAAAGCATAGTGTGGAAATGAGCTATGAGAAGCTCATCTGATCTGTGATTTTGTTTTCTCTTCTAGGGGGCTGGGAGGGCAAGGCTAATTTTAAGATGTCTTTCCCCAGCGGGGGTGCCATTGAGTTGGGACAGCACCTCTTCAAGCTGGCTACAAATGGTGAGAGCAGGGCGTTTACCTGTGCCGGTGTCACATCCTGTTAAGTTATCCTGACTGTTGTGTATTTTTGGTAAGTGTTTGTTGTGACATGCTGACGAGTCCCCGAATCCTCTCTGCCTCCCAGCGTCCCGCGCTCCTCCGGCTCAGAACGGGGGGCCCTCGTTTGGTTACCCCTCCCCCGGGGCCATGAATGGTTATGGACCCGCGGCTCCTCAGAATTACCCCTACGCCCCCCCGCACCAGAACGGTTTCTACCCGGCTCCGCCCGCACCGCAGGGCAACTTCGGCTACCCCTATCCGACTGCCTCCGCAGGTCCGTTGATGAGGTCATCTGTACGCGCATGATGGCTAGGTCTCGGGTTGTGTCGTCTGTGGAGGGCACAGCCACGTAATAATTGGCTCTAGTGATTTCGCAACGCGTAGATTACTTCTCACCTAAATTATTTATTGAAGTTTGGATTTGTTGTTTTCATAGTTATTGTGGCAGTGGTTTAGGTAAATGGAGAATTAGTCGTGATTAGCTGTAGTGATTTCCCAACTAAAATTGATCATTTTAATGTATTCATTTTCTTGCATGTGGGATTTTCTGTTTTAATAGTTATTGTCAGTGTATAAAATAAATCTTGTCAGACTCCATTTAAAGGTTTATTAGTTCATTTTTCTGTTTTTCCAGGAATGTACCCCACAGCCCCTATGGCTCCTGCCTACATGCCCCCTCCTCCCCCCTACCCTGGACCCCCCCAGAACTGGGCAGCCCCTGCTCCAGGTCTGTCTGTCTGTCTGTCTGTGTCTGTCTGTCCACACGCATGTCACTCAATTGCGTGTCTGTACCATCCTGAAGTTTTACTATTTACTCTTATCAGTCATATAGGCTGTACAGACATGCATTTTTGTTTGTATAATCTTTATTGGTCATATGTAGTATGTACAATCATTTTTGTGTATAATTTGTATGGCTCCCAAGCAGGTAACCCCAAAGCAGCTGAGGCCGCAGGAAGTGCATATTACAACCCCAGCGCCCCCCACAATGTGTACATGCCCACGGTGAGTACCCCCCAAGAGAGACGGTCCCCTTCCTTAGGAGAAAAGGGGGCAGCCTGTAGCTAGCCAGTACAATGACTGGGACCGGGAAGGTTGGTGGTTCAAGCCCCCCCCCCCCACAGCTGTTGGGGCCCTTGTGCAAGGCCCTTAGTGCTGCTTAGTCTCGTCAACTGTTGGTCAGTTTGGATGAAAGCGTCAGTTAAAAATGATGCATGTATATTGCATCTAGAAAGGCCTGAGAGAGAGACTGTGGCGTGACGTCCCAGCCTGACTCTGTCTCTGTTTCCCGTCCTCAGGAGCAGCCCCCACCCTACGCTCCCTCTGCTCCCTACCCGCCCTACGCTCCGTACCCGGACAAGAAGAACAACTGAGCCCAGCCCACCCGAGCCGCAGCAGAACCCTCAACCAATGAAAAGTCCTCCCTGAAACCCACACGTCGTGAGCAAAGTAGTCAAGTATTATCCAAATCCAGGTTTCACATGCAACACAGTAATATTCATCCTGATTAATACGGGGTTTTCCCCCCCCCCCCCCCCCCACCCCACCCTACTTTCTGTATTTATTAGGAGTAATCAAAATGATTTATTTCACTTTAAGCCTGTGCTCTTTGTTTGCCTCATATTTGGGGGTGGATTTGGGGGTCTATATGAAATTAATTGCACTTCTCATGGTGGTGTTTTATGTTCTATTTCAGTTGAAGTTGGTGGTTGAAGGTGCAGTACAGGGAACTAATGGGTTTCCGTATTTTCTAAAGGCAATCACCCTGTTTGTACAAAACTGAAGTGTTTATACGCAAAAAAACAACTAAAGTAAAAAAAAAAAATAATAATAAAAAAAAAATAAGGTTTTTGAAATATATTTAACCTTCAAATTTATATCCTACATTTTATTTCCGGTAATGACAGCATTTCTGTTGTAAGCAATGATGTGTTTTCGTTGGATTCTTTTTTGTGCTATAGGATTTGTTTGAGGAATTCACAAATGTAAAATCTTTTCTTTTTTTTAATCATATTTGCCCAGCGCTCTTTAGACACAACTTACCTTTTCATATATTTCTTTCACTGTGTAAGGAGACACCTTGCATTGTTTTATAGCTAGAGATTATCATAACCATTGATTAGATTAGGCCTATTTGATGCCATTGACAGCTGCATAGGCTTATGGGTGAATTTGTTCTTTGCACAAAGAAGTGAAAGGTGTATGGTTATGATCTGGCGTGAAATCCTTATTAATATTAATCTTGCTGTTTCTTTCTTACTATTTATAAACCATTTTTATCCTTTTGACTAATAATTGCCATCATCTGCAAATAATTGTAATAATTGTTAATAAATGCTTACAGTTATAACCCTTTAAGTTTACTTTATTCAAACAGGTGCAATAACATTTAACAGCTTTTTTTCCCTAAATGTTTATAAATTAATATACTTAGACTTACAATAGAAAACATCATCTAAGACAAAATTATATTTCATGAACATACTTCAGAACATATTTCTTGTAGTTTGAATTCAATGGAAGATATTCTCCCCCAGTATTTTCACAGAAATTCACACACCATACAGGAGTATCTCAAAATACAATTTCCAGAATCATAATTTTTATATGTACATTTCATATCCAAGAATTATACTAATGATGTCAATTTCACAAGCACACCAACACAGTCACTACACATGACCACTGCCTTGTAGGTTGCCTGTTAATATGAGAACCACACTTCTAGACTATCTTGGATAAAATGTCTGCTTAAACCTGCTTCAGTACCTCTTCATGGCTCCTCAACTCCCTCTGTAGGAGTTTATATTATGCTTTATTCATTTTGGTTGATCCATGATGTACAGATCAAACAAAAGTTATTTTGATCATCTTATTTTTGTTTGGTGAAGTGATCAGAGAATACTGCAGGGTGGTGGAACTATCAGTCTGCATGTGCTTCCCTCAGTTGCTGCCTATACTTCCTGGGCCTTGTGTGTGTGTGTGTGCGTATGTGTGTGTGTGTGTGTGTGTGTGTGTGTGTGTGTGTGTGTGCGCGTTTCCGCGTGTGCGTGTGTGTGTGTGCATTTCCGTGTCACTAGTGGGGTTTTCAACTTTTTTTCAAATTCAGTTTTGAATTTGTGCATTAAAAAAAAACGGCAGTGAAACGTCTGAAATAAATAAATAAATAATCTCAAAGTTCTTATGCTAGGCCAATGAAAGTATCAATAGCGAGAAGATGCGAAGTGTGTGTGAGAGTGTGAGTGTGTGTGAGTGTGTGTGAGTGTGTGTGAGTGTGTGTGAGAGTGTGTGAGAGTGTGTGAGAGTGTGTGAGAGTGTGTGAGAGTGTGTGAGAGTGTGTGAGAGTGTGTGAGAGTGTGTGAGAGTGTGTGAGAGAGTGTGAGAGAGTGTGAGAGAGTGTGAGAGAGTGTGAGAGAGTGTGAGAGAGTGTGAGAGAGTGTGAGAGAGTGTGAGAGAGTGTGAGAGAGTGTGAGAGAGTGTGAGAGAGTGTGAGAGAGTAACTCCCTCACAATACAATGTTAATGTAGAACACCAGGTCAGTAATTCTGTATACCCTCCTCTTCATGGCTCCTCCTGTATGAACCACACCTCGTTGCGCCGGCCGTAGGGCTTGATTGGCGGGTCGTAACTGCAGCAGAAGTACTGCTTGCGCTGGTAGGGAGCGGTCTCCCCCAGGATTCGGGTCAGACGGGAAGCCTCTATTCGGAACTCGTACTCCCCCGCGAACCCCCCGAACTGCCTGAGAGGGAGAGAGGAACGGCAGAGCGCCAAAGAATGTCAGGTAAACTAGACCTGTCAGGCCCGGCGAAATTCAGCCAGGCCAGAGGGAATATGCCGAAAAACAGGCCATGGTTAACAGCTCTGTACTTCATTGGTGTTTCTCAACTCATTAGGCTGGAGTTGATGTTCATAAATTTTGTCTGATTTGTTGGGGAACGTTTGGGGTTGTCGAGGACCCGGCCCTAGGCCCGCCTGATGAGAGATTGACAGGGATGGGTTAGGCAGGAATGCATTGTTGACCCCTCGCACACGCCATCAAGGTGGTGGTAAACACGCCCGTAAGAGGAAAAATATGCGGTTCAGAGCTAATGAGCAGCCCTTAATTGTCAGCAGAGGAGTCTGAAGTTGGGGGACTTAGATTTAGGGTTCTAGAGAGCAAGGTTAATGGTCTGACTGAGGCCATGCATAGAATGAGTTCCAGCATGACCTTGGAGGAGATTCAACATGTTGAGCAAGCAGGGTATTATACATACTTTCAGGTCCCCCTTCCGAATGAGCGTTCGATCTGAATGTGGTTCTCCCTGGTTAAATAATTTTGACTCCAGGGCCAGTGTTGGTGGACCCTGTTCTAGGACGATGTAAGGCGCGCAGCGAGGGGGTGCGGTGCAGACTCACAGGGCGTACACGGTCATGCCCGGCCTGTCCTCGATCTTCACCGAGCTGTCGGTCGGAGCGGGCGGGTTGTCCTGGTAACGGGAGGGGATGCGGAGGCCGATGACAAACCGGCGAGACATCGCCCCGTCGTCCCTGGTGAAGACCGTGATGGCGACCGGTACAGTCACTCCCATGCCCACACCTGAGGCAGCCGGGCGGGGGGAGGACAGGACACGGCGTTACTCCATCTCCAGTACACAGGTTAAAAACGTCAGGGTAGCCAGGGTAGAGAAACTTTCATAACATTTCATTGTGACAATAGGCACTCTTAGACTGCATGACGACTAGAAAGGCATGTTGCAAGAGCGTTTAGAGGCAGGATGTTTCACTAGTCGTTCCTGCTTTCAGTCATTCGATTTGCTCATCAGTGTTCTGTGGTAGTTATGATTTCTCTTTAGCACTGCAAATGACTTCATGCAAACCCAGAAACCCAGAAAGTATGTGTCAGAAACCTAGCTGTTCCAAAACCAGGGCCTGGCTCAGGTAATACGTTTTGCAGACCAATACCAAAGCTAGATTAGATCACAGCAGAACATTTCCTAAAGGAAATGTCATCAGCTGTCATTCATGAGCATTATTAAATTGGGCTAAAATGTCATAACATTTAAATAATTCCACTAATTAAATAATTGAGAGCAGAAGTTGGCGGTCAATCCGGAGATGGATATGGATATTTATCCACCCCTGTCTGAAGGGGGTGCACCTGCTGAAGGGTTAGGGCTGGTACTTTTTCCAAAAACTTTCCAAAACAAATCTCTTAAATTAAGGTTTGCTGTAACCTCGGTCACCTCGATCATTGCTCCCCCCTTTGTACATCAGAAGCCTCTTCACCCCCTCGCTGGCCGCCTGGTCGAAGCTCCGTCCCTCAGTGCACACGGAGGCGTAGCGTGCGCTGTCGTACCGCCGTACTTCATAATTGATGCCCTCCTGAGGAGGAGGAAGAATATGAATTGATGGCAAATACAGACGTGCGCCAACGGAAACTGACAGAGGGACACGATGCAAAAATCTGCACGGTTTTCCTTTGTCTGACCAACGCTGAGGGCTCATTCCAGTTACACGTTTTTCTCTCTTTATTTTCCTTGCTCCTTTTTCTACTCCTAGCTCCACCCATCGGGAGAGGCTAGGAAAAGATGCGGAAATCAAGAGCATGAATTAGGCAAATGGACTTGCTACTTCAAACGTCAGTTTGAAGTCACATCAGTTACAGACAAATGCTCATGTTTCCTTGCTCAAAGGCAAGATTGAAGTTCTACTTCTGGCCCCTAGAAGGAACATTTAATGGATTGAAATGTCCTTAAAGATGGCAGACCTTGTTTGATTTCTGGGTCAGGAATAAGTAACGTAAAATGAATACTCTACTGGAATTAGCCCTATGACCGCAGTGGCTGCTGAGGAAAGAGGCCAGACTTATACATTTAGATCAACCCAGCACACGGGACACTGACCCAACACTAACCCAACAGCCCTACATTCCAATATGTACAGGGATAACTGACTGAGACAAAATTAATGGTGCTTGTTTACACGAGTACTTTCCCTACGCGACTTGCCAGGGGCCTGTATCATGAAGCAGGATTACTCGGTTAGCTGCATGACTGCACCGGGTATAACCCGGAACGGCTCCTTTTACTTCAGTCCATGTTCCACATTTGGGAGGGCTCCGGGTTTTACTCAGTGCAGTTATTCAGCTAACGCAGTTGTCCTACTTCATGATACAGGCGCCAGGACTGTGACTAGTCCACCAAGTACGGCGCTTGCTGTTCACATGAGGAAAACCCTGTGGATGCCTATGCATCACACTGACTCTCCCCTGCCTGTCTCCGGCAGTGCAGTTTAATCATGTAGAAGAGGTTAATGAGGCGGGGATGTTTCCCTTCGTGTGTGAGGTAATAGACGGAGCACATTGCTCGGAGGCAGTGCACCGTTAATGTGGTGTGCACGCCACTGAATATAACAATACTGTTATGCGCAGAGGCTGGCCGGCATTGTCTACGCCTCGTGCATATTCTGTAATACAATGACTCATGCGCTGCTGTTAATGGGAACAGAACACTGTAGAACAACAACGCGAATGACATTGACTGTCAGTCGGGCCATTTTACGGAGTGAAGCGTCTTCCACACGGACACTGGAGCGTCTTCATCTGAGGCTCTCGGGTGATGAAATCTGGGGAAGTCATCGCCAACAAATATTAACTGACCAGGGGTCCGTTGGGAAGCAGGACTGCAGAGTTAGCTGCATAATTCCACCGAGTAAAACCCAGAAGCATCTGGAAAAAATACTCAGCACCGTTATCTAGCTAACTCAGTAATCCTGCTTTGCGAGTTTTACTCAACACAGTTATCCAGCTAACTCGGTAATCCTGCTTTGTGGGTTTTACTCAGCACAGTTATCCAGCTAACTCTGTAATCCTGCTTTGTGGCTTTTACTCAGCACAGTTATCTAGCTACCTCTGCAATCCTGCTTTGTAGATTTTACTCAGCACAGTTATCCAGCTAACTGAGTAATCCTGCTTTATGGGTTTTACTCAGCACAGTTATCTACATTTACATTTTTTAGTAATTTGGCAGATGCTTTTAATCCAAAGCGATTTACAAGTGCAATCTAGTTAACTCTGTAATCCTGATTTGTGTACAAGCCCCCATGGAAGGAGGTTAATAAAGCAACACTGTGCAATGATTGGAGTACTGAATGAAGTCATACCGGGGACGTCTTCAATGTAGAATGTTCTATTGTGACAAAATGTCTGTGCAATTAATTCAACAAACGTGGTGTGGACAGTTTGGCCAAATATATTTGTATGCTACTGAAGCAATACTATAACAGACACCATTATAAATGTAAATGTAACTGATGCACAATATGTGTGTATCACATATCAATAGGGAAAGCATCTTAAATGACTAAATCTATGACTATGACTATGATCATATGTCATTGCTCTGTTAGCCTTGTGCTTTCCTTTCAGTTAATACTTAAATTTGTAATTGCAGGCCAGAGTAGCTCAGAGTACAAACTGTATAATGTACCTTTAAAGGCTAGCGTGTTTCTTTTAATTATAGTGCCTTAATGTCGGAGCAGGGTATGGCAGATGACAGCCAGTTCATAACGACATAATTATTTACTGAGTTTTCGGTTTGTTTGTGCATGTGTCACTGTTGCCTGCATTAACCTTAAATATGGAAGTCAGGCCGTGTTAATTGCGTGCTTTGCTCTAGGTTTAGTTCAAAGTTGCAATTACAACGTGTCAAAGAGAGTTGAAATTCCAGTGACTTCTTTAGATAATTACTCAGTGTCTAAGCAAGTTAGACATGGGACATAATTAATGTGTACATTCTAAAATTAGCAAGTCATTTATTATTTAGCTTCTCTCTCTCGCTGCGGCTCCCTCCCCCCCACCCCCTCCTCTCTCTGTTATGCATATTCAGAAAGGTTTTATCAGCACGACACTACAAAACGAATACTAAATCACACGAACGTCAAACACAAAACCAATATTACGGGTTGCCAAATAAATAAATAATTATCTAATTAGTAATAACAATGGTAAGAGTAAGCATCTGTTCAGTGTTTCAGATCTCCCTACTTTTAAAGCTGCAACTACCTGTTGTAATGAACAATTCTGCCCATTTCTCATTGTCTGCATGATCTTTTCAAGCTTCCTGTTGGCTCCATATTTTCTCTCTCACCTAATATCCTGCCAAAACCTTGAAATTAAGGTTTTGCCCTCAATTACTTTATTTTCAACCTTTTTGGTCTGTCAACCTGTAGTTCCTTTATACACTTCTGTGCAACAAAATGTATTTCTCTTATGAACCAACAGATGAAGCAATGGATCTGTGACACATGAGTGGCTGAATTAATGTATGAGTGACAGATTGAATAAATGAATTAATGAATGTAAGGAAGCAGTGCTGTACTAAGATCAGCTGTGAAAGGAAGCAGTGTTATACTAAGATCAGCTGTGAAAGGAAGCAGTGTTATACTAAGATCAGCTGTGAAAGGAAGCAGTGCTATACTACGCTGAGCTGTGAAAGGAAGCAGTGTTATACTAAGCTGAGCTGTCAAAGGAAGCAGTGCTATACTACGCTGAGCTGTGAAAGGAAGCAGTGCTATACTACGCTGAGCTGTGAAAGGAAGCAGTGTTATACTAAGCTGAGCTGTGAAAGGAAGCAGTGCTATACTAAGATCAGCTGTGAAAGGAAGCAGTGCTATACTACGCTGAGCTGTGAAAGGAAGCAGTGTTATACTAAGCTGAGCTGTGAAAGGAAGCAGTGCTGTACTGTGTGTGCATGCATGTATGTATGTGCAGTTGCTTTTGCGTGTGCATTCGTGTGTGCGATCCCTTGGTAATGCATGTGTAAGACAGTCCGTCTGTGTTCAGTGTCAGTGGTAATTAAAGGGTAGCATCCGGTCTGTTTCAGCATGGATCAGGTGTCTGTGGGATTTCCGTGTGATCCCTTGTGTACCGTTTCAAGTTTAGAGATTTGTTTAGCAATAAATTATGAATTTATCCGTGACCCCAATGTTTGTAACATTACTCTCACGTTTGCACACATGTATAGATGTATGTATGTATGTATGTATGTATGTATGTATGTTTATATTTATGTTCATCTCATTCTATTAATCGTTTTAGATACTGGTCTACTGTATGTGGTCTATGCATGCATTCTGGTGTACTAGATGCATGTATACTGTCTACTGCATATAGGTCATTTCAGCTTTGCTGACAGGCAATCTGTTTGTGCTTTTTTCCCTGTCATTCAATCCCTCTTTCCCCTGGTCAGTTGATCTGTCTATCTTCCTGGTTATTTGACCCATATTGCCTTGTGTCAAAAGCCAAATGTATCTAGGAAGCGATGTTGAAATCTGTTCTACAACCATGTTACATAGGGGGAAATATAAATATATGTATATATATATATATATATATATATATATATATATATATATATAAGGCTGACCTAAATGAGAAGAGAAAATCAACAGCATTAACCATATGAAATGGATGTTGGATCTAGCTCCAGGTCATAGTATAATCAGCAAGATAGCAAGCCCTCCCCATAAGCAGCAAACACCCCCCCCCCCTTCAACATGCCTCAGTGACTCTTCCCTGTGGAAGATGTCTTACTCTAACTAAAGGTCATATGCAAATTATCTGTGCTGTGATGTCATCAAAAAATAAATACATTCTAAAAAGAAAAGTTATGTGGTACAGTTCCCTGGTGTCATCTCCATTTGTAAACGCTGGAACAGCAACACGGCAGTGATTACAAACTGGTTAAATTGCAAAATCCCCTCCCTACACATGTTCTTCTTGACCTACCCCCAAACACACACACACACACACACACACACACGACTTGACTGACTGCATAATTTCTGTCTCTAGCCATTAACCAATGACGTCAGTGAGGTATAGGCTGACAGTTGACAAACCCTGATCCACTATCACGTTCCACTCTTTAAGTTAATTGAAGTTATCTGATGATAACATTGGTCTCATTTATAATGTATAAAATAGACCCCGGTTAAACGTGGCACCAAACTGACGTAATGAACGACACCAGCATATAGCCTAAGCATACTGTGGAACCGGTTAGCGATGACAATATATGGCAATGAAAACGCAGAACCCAAACATTTAGACACCTGTACAGAATGCTTGGCTCATTAAAAACACATTTGATTGAAAATATATCACCCTCAGATTTGCTAGTATCATATGGCCCACCAATTTCCATATATGACTTTTTAATGTGGAGGAAAATTCTGACAGATTTTCCTTTTGTATGCACAGCAAAGGTCGTACAGTTTTGTTTTGTTTTTCTCCCAAAAACACCGTTCTTGTAAATGTACTAGTCTCGAACTGTACAAAAATCGTGGTTTATACAATAAAACAGTTTTGATGTAGGTAGCCTACAGACGTTAAGCTAAACATTATATCAAAAGTATCTCATTATAGCAAAGTCACAACTCGAATAACGGTTAATTTAATAAAGTTTTAATGTTTTAACGTCTGTAGGCTACATACCTTGGACAGGCCCAAAGTACATCTTTCTACATGGTTATGTTTGTTAATAACCTACTCGTGTAGGCTACACTTCAGATATAGACAACGATTTAGCGGATACAGCGTGCTGAGCAGACGGGAATAAAGAATAACAGGTGTTTCTGCCTACCTTAGTTTCACTACTTAGCAGTTTGTACTCTGTCACCTCGGTGCCCCCGAACAACGAATTCTTGATCATGCCGAACATCTCTATTCCAATCGTTTGTTTTCCCACACCTTGCTTTCTATAAACAGGTTTTCGATATTCACTCCTCTCTTCGTTTCTTGTCACTTCGTTTCTCTCCTTCTCACGGTCTTTAACATAACCTGTTTATTATCTCTCAGTCTTGTCTTTCGTTACCGTATTCTCCTTGGACCGAAAATACTTCGTTCTGGAAGCGCCTGATGTCTTCTCCTGTCTGACTCCCCACTCTTTCTCTTAACCTATGTTAGAGGCGCAGTTGAAAAAACAAATAGCAAGTATTCGTAAAGGCTATAAACTCAGTGCTGGAATAATTAGTATCGCTTTCAAAATCTGTGTCACTTTTTTTATCAATCACATTTGAAATGTCTTATCTTTCCCCAATCTCCGGTTCCCTTGTTTTCATCTCAGTGCGCTCTTGACGAGTTGTGGAATAGCTGCAACGAAAATAACTCATCACTCCTCCCTCCTCCTCTCTGTCCTTCACTCTTTTATTTTTCCGTTTATTACATCCACGTGTTTTAAACCCCTGTTGTTTTCCAGTACCAACAGAACTGTATCTTTTTAATCAAATTATTTCCTATGGCTTCATTAGCGAAATGGTGGTCTATTTGTAATGTTTTGTTTAACTTTGTCAGTTCATTTTGGATGGTATCCACGTTCAACAGAGAGTCAGCACACACACACACACACACACACACACACACACACACACACACACACACACACACACACACACACACACTAATACACTCACAATTGCGCTCACTCAAAACAAAAACAAATATTACTTGCAATATTACACAATGTCTGTGCACATAATTTTCCATCTGCGTCTCTCCATCTATATATGTTTTGGGGGTTTCTCTCCATCCATACATGTTAACCCAAGACACACTATTGGGTTTTGTGTCAGTGTGGATTGAGTATTGTGTGTATGTGTATGCATATGTATATATATATATACATATGCACGCATGCATGCATGTGTGTTTCATGTGCGTTTGTGTGCTTGTGTGTTTGCGCATGTGTTTTATTCCTTGTGCCACAGTGCGTTGTGTCGCTTGAGGGTCAATCTATTTAAACTCGCTCTGAAGGCAACATTAGTCACTGTGGTGTAGCAAAGGAAGGAGGGGGTCACTAGACATTTTCCACTGGGGTTATAAGATTGCTCAGTGAAAAAGACAGAGAGAGATGGGCATGAGGGGGGGCAGGGCGGGGGCAGGGCGGGCAAAAGAAGAGGCATTTCACTAGCATCCAGCTACCACCCCTGCCCCACCCGACACACACACACACACACACACACACACACACACGCACACGTAAAATGATATTGGCCGACTGCATGTTTATTTCAGTGGAGATATGCCGAGATGGGAGGGAGTTGGGGTGAAGATGGGTAGACGGCACAGACAGTTCCTGGAAGGAAAGAGATGTCACTTACTGAGAAGGAGGCAGATAAATAGAAAGAGAGCGAAAGACAGAGACAGAGAGATCCCGGCGATGTGTCCCTGCAGCATTTTCAAAAATGGAAACCGTTCAAGTCAAATGTAAGTCAAACTAAGAAGTGTAGTGGGGCAGATGAACATAACTGAAGTGGGTTTCCTTGGGCACGAGTTATCATGTATTTTCTTAGGATGTCCAGCGTTAGCATTTCCTGTATGAGCGCACCCTGTGTTAGGATGCCCTGCGCAGTGCCGTTGTAAGTGGAGAGAAAAATGGCTACAATTATAGGGGCCCAAAGCTATCAAAATCAGTCATATTGGCCCCAAAACATTTTTTTTTCACTTCTGTTTATTGTGGTTGTGTTCAGTTTCCTTTTGAGTAGCACCACTATATTTGTACTCTGAATGTGGCATTACGATTATGCAGATACATGCAGATTATGAAAGCCAAGATATTATTTTACAAAATTAAGATGAAAGCCTAAAATGAACATTTTTACATTAACATCCATTCATCTGTCACGCTCCTATATTGCACATGTCACACCCACTGAAGCCCGTATTCATCATTTCTTTCCCGCAAGGATCCATGTTGCACAAATTACATTACATTACATTACGTGGCATTTAGCAGACGCTCTTATCCAGAGCGACGTACAACAAAGTGCAAATTAAACACAAGAACAAGTGCAAAAGTAGACCTGAGAGGACAGTACAGTTCCAAGTCCTAGTGTAATGGCAGCCTGCAGCCTGCAGCCTAGTGGCTAAGGTACATGACTGGGGCCCAAGATAAGATGTGCACAGCTGTTGGGCCCTTGAGCAAGGTCCTTAACCCCACATTGCTCCAGGGGGGATTGTCCCCTGATTAGTCTAATCAAATGTAAGTCGCTTTGGATCAAAGCGTCAGCTAAAATAACAAATTACTAAATTATGAAATATTACATCAAAGTGCAAATATTACATCACTTTTGTTGTTTTGTCATCCAGTGTGGCTTACAGAGGACATGATCTATTGTCGGGCAGGTTATGTGCCTAATAAGGAGGGTCATTGACTCTTGCCTCTATAAATGGTTCCGATGAGCTGTAACTAATTGTTTTTTGTGTGTTTGGTGATTATATAATATATTGTGTTCATATTAATTGACTTTTTAGATTGTTCTGTAAATTAACCTTTATTAACCACCATTGGGCCCCAAATGTCTCTTCCATATAGAAGTATTGGTTCGATGAGACTTTGGAAGATTTGAAGCCAAATTGTTATTGGGGGGTTTCATTTGAATAGGAATTTCCTAATACTATAATAAGCTCTGCAAGCTTTATCTACCAGTGCATTCATGGCCTTGCCGAAATGTCCCAAAGCACTAATGGTCAGACCGAAGTATGTGAATTCTGTTGTGTGACTCAGTGTTATGTCTCCCAGAACAAATTGATATTTTTTTTGTGATCTTGCTTTTTTTTTTAAATATCATAATTTTTGTTTTTATCTAGATTTACTTTCAGTGCCCAATATTCACAGTAGTTATGGAGTATGTTCAAGCGTTCTTGTAGTCCTTCCTCTGTTTTTGATAGTAGCAGTAGGTCATCTGTATGAAATAAACACTTGACTTCCTTTCCCTTTCATTTAAATCCTGGAGCTGAGGAGTTTTCTAATAGTTCAGCTAACTGGTCAATGTATATATTAAAAATGTACAACCTTGATGGACACCACGGCATTCTTTTAAAAAATCTGTTCTTTTTTGTCAAATTTTTATAGTACACTTCTTACCTGAATATTTTGATTTAGCTAAATCATATATCTTGCCCCCAATACCTTTTTGGAGCAACTGGTATAATAGACCATTGTGCCAGATCGAATCAAAAGCTGTCTTAAAATCAACAAAGCAAGCATACATTTTTCCTTTATTTTCTTGGTGTATATGTCTTTGAATTAGTGTATGGAGGGTAAATATGTGATCTGTTCTATGTTTTGCTATAAAGCCAATTTGAGATTTACTTAATACACTGTGTTCAGCGAGGAAGGATAATATTCTTGAATTGATTATGCTACAAAATAGTTTCCCCCAATTAGAGTTCACACAGATTCCCCTATAGTTACTGGGGTTTAGATTATCTCCATTTTTAAATAAAGGAGTAATCAGTCCCTTGTTCCAGATTTCAGGATATATCACATTTTTTAGTACCAGGTTAAATAATTTCAGTATGGCCGTTTGCAGTTGATTGCTGCTGAGTTTCAACATTTCTGTTCTGATGCCATCAATACCACATGCCTTTCCATTTTTTAAATCTGCAAGTTTTTCATTTAGTTCTTTCAGTGCAATCGGACTGTCCAGAGCATTTTGGTTGTCTTTTATTGCATTTTCCAATGATTTCAATTTGTCAATTATGGAAGACTGATATGTGTATAAATCATGTTCTGGATTTGTATATACATTTGAGAAATAGTTTTTCCGAACATTGCCACTCTGTGTTGCAACAGACTGAGATTTGCTTGGAAAACGCACAAATTTGTACCCAGAGAGAACATTACTGTACTTTCATGGTACATTTGTGAAAATTGATCTTTGAAGAACTAAAATGTACTTCCACTGTCACTTTATTTCTGAGAGTGCACAGGATGACAGGGTATTGCTGTTTATATTATATTACAGGATGGCAGGGTATTGCTGTTTATATTAGATCAGTGTTACTCAACTCCACATCCTGCGGGCCGCATTATTTTACTTGCTTTGTTCAGATAATAAGCTAATTAGTGAAATCAGGTGGTGTAGCGCACGGTCGGAGCAAATACCTACAGACACAGGACATGGAGTTGAGTAGTGCTGTATTTGATACCACAGGATGGCAGGGTATTGTTGCTTATATTGCATACTACAGTATGGCAGGGTAACGGGGTATTGCTGTTTATTTTACAGGATGGCAGGGTATTGCTGTTTATATTAGATACCACAGGATGGCAGGGTATTGTTGCTTATATTGTGTACTACAGGATGGCAGGGTAACAGGGTATTGCTGTTTATTTTAGATACTACAGGATGACAGGGTATTGCTGTTTTTATTAGATACTACAGGATAACAGGTTATTGCTGTTTATATTACATACTACAGGATGGCAGGATATTCCGGTTTAAATGCACTGGACTAGGGAAGCCAAGCATCCTGAAATCCAGTGAGCAGATTTTTCTATGTGTTATGAGATAATAGAACTGTATACCATTTTGGATTCTCTGGTTGGCCATATTTTGAATGAGGCATTTATTTGTCGCAGTGGGGGCAGAGTAAGAACAATATCTTTTCTTGGTTTTCTGGCCAGGGTTGTGTGACAGTATATCCTTCTGGACTTTAAATAGGTCAGAAGTGAAAAGCTAGGAATGCAGATATATTTTACCAATGTTAAATAAATAAAAATAGATGCAAAGGAGAAACCAGTACCATCTGACAAGGGTCACTGCAACCCTGAAAAACCCATGCCACTGAAAAATTAGTCCAACATAAAATGTTGGCTCAGACAAAAACATCAGAACCACTCTCATCAACTGAATTTCATGTTATGTGGAATCTACCCTAAAGCATGAATACATGAAGTGCAAATTGTGGCCTGAGGTGATCGTGTATCTGAATTGTTTTCCAGTAATGTACGGTAGTGCACAGAGACAGACAGATGTAGTACATAACTCAGTGAGTGTACCGCTGGCTGTTAAACCTTTTGTCAAAGCACAGCTGTGCCTATTACTTGAAAATGAATGATATCAAAAAACAAATCTCTCTGGTTTAATCCAGGCAGAAATGTGGGCGTTTAAGATTGCACAGATCCCTGGATAAATATACAGCTCTGTATATAGTCAGTGGCCACTTTATTGGGTACAACTGCGTGTCAAAGGTACAATCGGTAATTTCGGACTTCTAACGGTCAAGAGAGGAATTGCAGCAACAAACAACCTTAACGACAACACTGTTGATCGCGCTCCCTTCTCTGTGAACACGTTCGTTGAAACCCCGCCCCCTCCCCATTAGAACCAATTTTCAACCAATGAGCTTCAATTATTGCATAGCTATACAATGTTTTTGTAGTGTGACACCGTCAACTGTATAAACACAGGCAGAGGGTGAGGCAACATGTCAGTGAGCCTTTTTCAATGATAGGAAGGGATATGAATGGTCTTGCAACAATGTTTTAACACAAAAAGCTTACCTATTGTACCTTTAACGCAAATAGCCAGCTCCTCCAAACAGCCAATCATGTGGCTGCAGCTCAATATTTGAAGCATGCAGACGTGAAGTTGTTTAGTTGTTACTCGACCAAACATTAGAATGAGTGATCTAAGTGTGATCTGAGTGACTGCTAGGGCCACACATGGTGGCTCCAGCATCTGAAAAACAGCTGCCCACCGATGATTTTCACACAATAGTCTCCAGAGTTCAGAGAATGCTGCAAGTGAATAAAAAAAGTCCAGTGAGCAGCAATTCTGAACAGAAATACCTCGGAGGAGAATCTCAACAAGCCAGTTCTGTGGCATGAATACCGCATAAACAGGTAGTGTGTGTGTGTGTGTGCATTACCGTTCAACGATGATGGACATGCAAACTAAGGACTTAGAACCGACAGGAAAACATCTCAATTTAAAGTACATTGATATATATTTACAAACTCTTTATTTTCACAGTACTAGTTTTACAGACGTAGAAAGAGCGAAACTAGAGGAGAGGGTAGGCTGGCAGTATGTGGAGACTGTCTGACTGATTGATTAAAAGAGAACATCTTCCTCTGCTGTAGGATATTCCACTCAAGTCTATCCGTCTGCCTGTCGGTTTATCTTTTTCTCTGCATCAGTCTATCCCCTCTCTCCCTTTCTCTCAGGGCCATGTTTGCTTCTCCAGTCGTCTACAAAAAAACATCCCGCTGGCTTTCACCATCCCCACCACCCCCCCCACCCCACCCATCTCTTCACGCTCTCTGGGTTGCGAGTTCGGTCATTTTGCGATTGTCTCTCTGGCCAGTGGACCGGGTGCTGTGGTTCTACTGCGGTTTCGTCGGGCTGGAGTGTCTCTCTCCGGGTCACTTCTCCCATCCCTTCCCCCCTGGCTGCGTGGGGAGCCGGAGCCCCACCATGCCCGCCACCTGCTCAGGGGCGCGCTCCCCCTTGCCGTGGTACAGGTTGTGGAGGGCCAGGTGGAGCCGGGTGGAGGCCAGCAGGCACAGGTAGGACTGGGAGGTGTGGAGGGCCTCCTCCTGGGCACGGCAATACCTCTCGCTGCTCACCTGGAGGGGAAAGATCACGGGTAGGCGGGTGTAAACATCAGCACACAGGACAGTTTACATGACCGCACAGAGAACGCTAAAGGCGACAAACATGCTGGCCACAGCCACAGTGTGAGAGAATGCAGTCACTGAGGTCAAAGGTCACCGCATGAGAGCGGATAACCGCAGGGCCAATCACACAGGGCCAGGAGCTATTCGAGTTTTCTTCAGTTTGTTGTTTTAGACTTCCAAGCATCCAGTAATGAGACTGGGTTTTATAGAAGAGGATAGCTGTGCACTTAGGAGGTATTACTGAGATCATGAAAGGAGATTAAGTCCAATGTGATTTCTGATATTCCAACAGTACTACAAGAGTGCACTAAATGACAGACCAATGTGCTCTGAAGAGAATTCTCACTCACAGATCAATAACGATAAAATCTAATAATACACTTCTCCAAAGAAAAGTTACCAAGATCTTCACAGAGACAAACATATAAAATGTTTCAGAATAATTAAAAATGAGAAAAGAAGAAAATGCGATTGATGAAAACAAACAGGGAGGAAAAGAAAACGGCAAAGAAATGCTAATTGAAACAAGCGGGCCGATGACCCTCCCAGCTGAGTCTGCGACAGATGAGTAAGACTGCGACGCGAAGAATCCATCCGCACGGATGCATCCCTGTGCTCTTCTGCATCCGCACTAACACGATGAGAAACCGAGCGATTTACCCGTGACTTAATACGAGGGAATGCTCGCACTTCCACGCCGGTCCCTCCGGGTCAGTTCCACGCCATACGGCAGCAGCAGCGACAAGACAGACGCGACGAGCCGCTGTCCAGCCCATTTCTCTGAATAACGCGAAAGCCGAGGCCGTGTTCTCAAAACGCTCGCCTCAAACTCGCGTGACGCCTATCGCAACAACAATGCGCTTACCCATTCTCCTCTCTGGAACCATCGGTAGGCTGTGTAGCAGCGTGGCTAAAGCAAGACAAACTCATCTGATGCACTCGCTTATGGGCCAGAGTCCACCCAGAACTCTGCCGGACAGCAGAGAGCACCGTTTCAGCACTCTCCTTGCGGCTGCCTGTAAGTGCCTAGTGGGCCACTAGGGGGCACTTTTGAAGCAGCAAATTCCAGAAAATCCCTCTCTAAGATTTTTGACATGCAGACATGGGTAACATGCTTTCCATCAGCTTTGCATGAAACAAAACAATATTGCTAGGTTAGTGTTTAAAATATCCAGCTGCATTCTGTTTGTTTTGGTAACCTGTAACTGTTTTTGCTAGTAAATGTCAAGATTCGAATTTTCTTCAATTATAATAAACATGAATTAATTATGTTAATGAGGTCAGACATGTTGGCAGGCCTGCAATCCAATCCAATTAAATTTGGTGGAACTTTATTGTTGATTCCTGTTGATTGTGGTGAGTACAAATATGTGAAAACACAGTCCTGACACTGTTTATTAAGCTGATAATGAAAACACTGGAATATTGAGCATTGCTTTGTTTGTTTCCCTCTTCAATAGAATTAACAGTGGTTTTGCCTTTCCAAGTGATCTGTGGAACTGAAAACAAGGTGGCATTTCATCTTTAAACATTTTGTCAACTTTGGAAAAACAACTTGCAAGATAGATCCGATCATGATACATTAGTCATATTTGTATGCGCGCCAATAAGACTTCGCTGCTATTTAGCTGTATAACGTCATCTTTTTGTCCGCTTTCGTCAGCAAGTGACGTCATATTATCTGAAATCAACCTGGCAAGTGGCAACCAGTTATCTTGGTAACTTTCGACCGTCGTTGCAACCTCGAGAGCGTTTCGGTCACCTTCGTTTCAGTCAAGACAAGTCGTTAAAGACTAAAGTACGATCGACTCGCTAATAGTAACTATCACATTTACAGCAAAATAGCTTAATCACATTACGTTTCTTCGCAATTTAACTGTGCATGATCTGTTCTAGAAATCGTATTTGCTCGAGTTAACCAACGTCGTTATGCAATATAAATAACGTTAGCTAACGTTAGACAAGCAAGCTAGACTGTGGCAGCGCTGGCGTGTTTATCTACACATTATGCAGAGATGTCCCGCTTACCTTTTGTCTTACCTGATTTTTACGGAATTGATCCAAAACATAATTATATGCCAATGTTTGTTTATATTCACGTCCCTTTAATGCCCGAATCTCTTTCAGTATACCGCGACATACACGCAGCGGCGATGTCATGGCCGCCATCTTTGAACCTCAGTTCGTCTTCGTCTGCAAGGCAAACAAGTCAAACACAAGATTATCGGCAGGCCGCCCATAGATATAGAATTACTAGATCGGCAAGAAATTTATTACCGAGGTCCAAATTATTGTTCTGTCTGGACGCCATAATACGTTATATCCTAAAATAATACTTGGTGGTAATTTATGGTTTACATTTTCTATTTGTCTGTGATCCATCTGTGTTGGTTCATAGAGTTAAAAACCCATCAACATGAATAGCCTGTGAATATATGCATTTGAAGTGGTAGAATATCTATAGTCCAAACGGGTGGATAAAGTGCGTGTTGTGTGTGTGTGTGTGTGTGTGTGTGTGTGTGTGTGTGTGTTTTTTTTTGTTTGTTTTGTTGTTAAAGGGTCACAAATGCATGTAATACCTGAGAACACAAGCGTGGTATATTTCTTCAAGACGTTCATAAAGCCTACTAATATTACAGCAAATATGTTCGTGGCTGTGACCACACGATGGTGCCGTTGAGAGAGGAACAATGCAGAGGCGTTCGACGATTTTCGTGAAATATAAATCGTTGTTTGTTCACCTCACTCTTTTCAGACCATCGTTAGATGCCTAGGTTACTGTCACGAAACATTTTACAAATACTCATTATTGTCAATACATTTCAGTGTGTTAGATGCAAGATTTACAGTATTTAGAAACTCGTCTTTTTTCATAATTTAAATGTGTAGAGTATTTTTTAACCTTGCTTGCTTGTTTGTTTGTTTTTTTAAAACATTTATTTGAAACATAAGTTATGTCATGAAACGGTTAACGAATGTATTATAAATAATAATCTTAGCGCCTAAATGTTTTCTACACGGTCCGTCTGCTCAATCTGGTTAGAACCAGTTTGAACAGGATCCTCCGATGTTGCCGGTGATGGAAAGAAAACATGGACTGGATTTCTTGTGAATAGCAACAATGAAGTAATGTGTAAATGATAGCCGACTTTTACCTTTTTTTTTTTTCTTTAAGTTTCTGTAGCCTACTACTACTAGGCTAAAATGACAGCCAGTCAGACGTTTTAAATGAAATTATATAAAATGATGCCTGTCAATATTACTCAAGTGTGTACCTTCCCCAAGCGATCTAATTGGACTGAGGAACAACTCTCTGTTGCGATTTCAATTTCAGGCGGGAAATGGGCGCCAAATGCTTTGCGCATTCGAAAAATTACCATTGTACAGACATTGACTTCTGGTGGAGGCGGCCGCTTAAGAGTTTACGTTAAATAACAGTTAAAATAAGTTCTAAATTGACTCAAAACGACAAGAAATAGAAAAGAAAAAGGCACTCACAAACCCAAAGTAATGTAAGTAATTGTGTAACAGTTGGCCTATAAAAATATAACGGGTTTAATTTCAAAATGTATGTGATTGCTAACTAGCAGGCTAGCTAGCTAACTAGGAATAAGTTAAACTCACGAATAGCTACTTAGGTTATAAGCTATTATTTGAAGAACCTTTTGAGTTATGACTATATCTGTAAGTTAACACTCAATTCAGACGTATGCTTTTCAAAGGGGTTGTCTCACAACCCCAAAGTTAGCTTTTAATGATTTAAGTCAAAGAAAACTCAGACAGCTGTTATATAATGAAGATCTTTGTATTTTAAGCTGAAATGTATTGGCCTCATCTTAACTAAGAATTTTGAGTGTGGATCTTTTCCTGAATGTACCGTAAATGGTGTTTTTAATATGAATACATTGATTTTTTAAAATTAAATTCAGTTATGTAGTTTACATAGTATATGACTGGGACCCACAAGGTCGATGGTTCTAATCCGGGTGTAGCCACAGTAAGATCCGCACAGCCGTTGGGCCCTTGAGCAAGGCCCTTAACCCTCCATTGCTCCAGGGGAGGATTGTCTCCTGCTTAGTCTAATCAACAGTACGTCGCTCTGGATAAGAGCTCTGCCAAATGCCAATAATGTAATGTAAAAGTGCATATATATGTTTTTTTGTTTTTTTTAAGAGTTTTGCTGGCATATGGCCATTGTTGTCAAAGACCGAATTTATCCATTTCATTTTTCAAAAGCTATTTATGCAATGTAATGTATGCTGATAGAAAAATAAATACCATATAATGCAATAACTGGACTTGTTGAATTTCTGTCCACAGTTGAATTTCAGTGTCCACCTGCTATGTTGTGTGGAGTCCTGCTGAATTAATTCCCAAATTCTTGTACAAACTGACACATGCTGAAGATGGCGATGGGCAAAATAGATGCGTACTAAAGATACATATGCATTTGTTTCAGAAGAAATCATTACTGATCATCACTTGTTGCTGAAAAAGAGAGAAGAAGGTAAGATTTTCTTACTTGAACACTGTCATAGCTCACTGATTTCTCAACTGATAGATATGTCTTCTATATTTGAATTCATATATACAGAGGGGTGCAAACATTTGGGCACCCCTGGTTTAAATGTCTGCTACAATTAATCGACATGATAGAAATGTAAATGGTACAAGGAGTTAAACATGATAACTTTCTGCCAATTTTAAAGCAAGATTGCTTTTTTTTTGTTGACTGTTTATAAATGATAAAAAAGGGCCCTGTGCAAAAGTTTGGGAACCCTTTTGGATTATTCTTTGTTACTTTTTGAAAAGATTACTCAGGCCAAGACCCAGGTGATTTACTTGTTAGGGCTTCAATGAGTCTGGTGAGTATAATTCCAGGGCTGAACTTTTTATTTTTAAATAACTCCATGCCTTCTAAAGTATCCAACTGCAGTGGCTGTTCTGTCAACAACCATGGGTTCCTCTAAACAGTTCTCCAAGGATTTCAGAATGATGATGGTTCATTTCCACCAAAAAAGGAGAAGGCTACAAAAACTCAGTATTACAAACTACTTATTTCCACCATCAGAAACATTATTATAAAATGGAAGATAAATGGAACAGTTGAAGTCAAGAAAGACCAAGAAAGATTTCAGATGGAGTAGCTCGAGACCTGGTGAGAAATGCTCAGAAGAACCCACACATCACTGCAAGAACTGCAAACAGAGCAGCAGACACAGGTCTGGCTACGAAACCAAAATTGAATGTTTTGGCCACTACCAAAGAAGATATGTTTGGTGAAAAAAGGGTGAAGCCTTTGTAGAGAAGAACACCTTGCCAAATGTTAAGCATGGAGGTGGATCCATTATGCTTTGGGGTTGTCTGGCAGCTGGGGGCACAGGAAATATTGTGCGAGTGGAAGGAACAATGGATTCCACCAAATATCAAGAAATTCTAGAGGCTAATATTCAAAGGTCAGTCCAGACATAGAAGTTGAAGAGCGGTTCGGTATTCCAGCCAGACAATGACCCAAAGCATACCTCAAAATTAACCATGAACTACCTCCAGGAAAGACAGATGAAGGTTTTGGAATGGCCACCACAGTCCCCAGACGTTAATATAATTGAATATGTGTGGAGAGATCTTGAACACGCCATACATGCAAGGAGGCCGAAGAATATTTCTGAGCTAGAGGTGTTCTGCCAGTACTAATGTGGAAAAATTCCAAAAGTGAGAATTGAAAGAATCTTAGCTGGCTACAGGAAGCATTTACAAGCTGTTATAGCTGCCCGAGGAGGAGTTATAAAGTACTAACTGACAGGGGTCCCAAACTTTTGCACAGGGCCCTTTTCCTTTTTTTATCATTTTGTAAAAAATGTAAATAAAACATAATCTTGCTTTAAAATTTGAAGAAATGTGTCGTTTAACATTGTATCATTTAGAAATTGAGTTTGCTTCTGTTAGACACTTAGATATTAATTGTAAAAGGCCTTTTTGACTGGGGTGCCCAAATTTCTGCATAGTACTGTTTGTGCACTTTGTATTTTTGCTTTAATGCTTTAATTGCTTTAATATTGGATCTGCAGGAATCCAGCTGTCACTCTTTGCGTACTGCATTTCATTTTAGCCATAAAGCTATAGCCAACAGTGCTAATTCACTTTTCCTTCTACAAACGGGTGGTAGACAATCCTTCCCTCATTTAGAGGCAGACATAATACATTACATTACATTTTATTTAGCCGATGTTTTTATCCAAAGCGGCATACAAAAAGTGCATACCAAGGTCATAGACCAAACTACAGAACAGGTCAGATAAGGTACAATTCCCATAGGCTCAGATGTAAAGCCATGAACATCAGTCTAGTACACAAGGTAGATCAGCCAAGTCTGTAAGTGAGGGGGTCAGGAACTATGATACTGAGACAAATACTTAAAATAAATGAAAGTACAAAATACAACAAGGGGGTAAAGATAGAGAAAGGTGAAAAACAAGTGACAATAGATGAGGGTTATTCCTGCAGAGGAGTCAAGGTACAGCGTCAGTCTTCAGATTGCGATGGAAAATGGGCAGCAAGGGAGCAGCTCTTATCGGAATGGGGAGGTCGTTCCACCACTGGGGAGCTAGGGTGGAGAAGGTCCGCATTCGAGACAAGCGAGAGCCATTCACGAGCCATTCATATATCATATAACAAGGATATATGTGATTAAAAAAAAAAATCTTAGAGTAAGGGTTTTATGAAGCGTACAGTTCATGAGGGAGTACAGTTTACCTAACCTTTGGGTACTTTTCTGCCACTTCTCATGGAATCCCAGTGTTTTGATTGGCTCCTGGTCTTGCTTTGATCTCTGTACTATGGAACCACATTCAGGCAAGGGACTTTCCATCGTCCTGCTCTATACATACTCCTCTCCATGGCTATACTCATTATACATATCCAAATCCTGGCTGGTCGGTTGATGGGGGCGACATCAACTCAGGAGATACGAGCGGTCGTTTGGCAGTCGGAAGGTTGCTGGTTCAATCTTCTCTGCCCTGGGTCTGTTCAGGTGTCCCTGGGCAAGACACCTAACCCCCAATTGCTCCTGACAAGCTGATTGGTACCTTGTTTGGCAACCTATCACCGTTGGTGCCTGTGTGTGTGTATGAATGGGCGAATGAGACGCATGAATTGTAAAGCGCTTTGGATAAAAAAAAACGCTATGCTATATAAATGCAGTCCACTTTGAACACTTCCCAACCCCTCTTTATTATTGATCCAAGTGCTGCAGCTACTTTTGAGTTTTAGTGGCTCTCCACCTGATATGCTCTCAGGGGCCATTTTTTTTGTTGACTCGTGAGAAATTATGGCCAATGAATAGAGTTTTAATTTGCCACAATACAATGATGACACGCACAGAAAACAAATGAAAAAAATCTAGAGCTTCACATCTTGTTTTTGACTTTATTAGAATTACGCGCTATCTCTTTCATTGTCACAATGCTACCAACAGCTGTGTAAATAATATGATCAATAAGCAACACAAAAGTCAGACACCATAGATTATTTTGTTATGTGGTTCAAATCTGGGTCATTCATTGCCAGTTGTAAGTTTAAAAAGGACATTGGAATACCTACTTTTATAGTACATAATGATTTTTTTCACTGTCTTTAGGATTTATTTTTCTGCATAGACTATGCAGAATCCTGTGTTAACATGAACTCTGAATCATGTCGACCTCTGGGCTCTGTGATACAGACAGGTGTGAACATGGTATTCAGGCTATCTCTGTGATATAGGTGTGATCGTGGTATTCATGTTGCCTCTTTGTGATACGGACAGGTATGAACATGGTATTCAGATTATCTCTTTGTGATACAAGTGTGATCATGGTATTTCTGTTGCCTCTGTGTGGTAATAGACGGGTGTGATCCAGACCTGGGTCAAATATGTAATTATTTTGGATTCAAATACTTTTCTGTGCACCATTGATCTTGCCTAGTGCAGTTGAGCAAGCCAAGAGGACCAGAAGAGTTTGCACTTTCTGGGAGTATTGCATAGGTTCCAATAACCAGACAAGCTCAGTAAAGTGTAGAGAAGTATTTGAATTCCAAACAATTCCGTATTTGACCCAGGTCTGGTGTGATGGCGGTATTCATGTATTCTGGGATAGTCATTCTTGATGAAGGTGTTCATGTGGGCATCTTTGGTCTGTGAGACAGACAATGACTCTTTTCTGTAGCTAGGCGAGGTTGCGTAGTGGTGGTGTGTGGTATAGCAACACTGCTCGTCTCCTTTTACACACTGCATTCTGGGCAGCCGGGGGAGGGGAGGGGGGGTTGGGGGAGCAGCAGGAGCATGTGAGTGAGGGAGAGAGGGGGGAGGTGTGGGGGAGAGAGGAGGAGAGGGAGAGAGGGGGAGGGAGAGCAGGAGACACAGAGAGAGGGGGAGGGAGAGAAGGAGAGGGGGAGGAATAGCAGAACTAGGAGGAGCCCTAAGAGTCTGTTTGCGTCAGGTTTTCCCACCCTCTCTGTTTCCCTCTTTAATAACGGTCTTCACTCTTTCCTCTCTCACTCTCACAAAGGCAGAGGTGCGCAGGTGTTTAATTTAAGTTAAATATAAAGAAAAAGAACACAGGCTGTGGCATATAGACTGTGCATGTTGCGGTTTGTATGTAATAAAGTGAGTTTATAGTTTATAAAAAGCCATTTTCACGATCGCTTTCAAAATCGCTTTTTGCCTTTTCAAAATGGCCGCCAGTTTCCTTGAGTAAAACGTTTGCGGAAAAGGGTAAGTCATTTTAAGTTAAATACGTGTCTGTCATCCCATCTAAAACTATACTTTCATTTTGGCACAGTCTTTATTTTTACATATTGTTTGTCCAAGGCTGTGAAGGTGTGTACTGTGTGTCAGATCTGATCCCTGCCATTTGACATCGTCTTGTTCTGTCTGGCCTCATCCATGTTCTCTCGTATCTCTTATTCTGGTCTGCCAGTATGTGCATGTGTGTCTGAGGCTGAATGTTCCAGACTGCAGTCCCTCATGACTGGCTCTGTGGCTGGATTTGAGTGGGATTTCAGAGATTTCTTTCTGTTAGAGGCCTGGCAGGGTACAGCAGCAGTGTATAATGGTGACATCCTGGTGCCAGTGCCTGTACCATGATACCCAGTAAATGGCATTATACTCATATTAGAAAATTAAGCAGGGAATCTCACATTACCATTGATACCAGTTATAGGAACATGAGGTGGTGGTTTGTCAGCTGAGAAGTAGCTGTTAGAGACAGTTATAGTACAGAAATACTAGAGACTACCCACTGACCCCAGAGATATAGACCATGGTCCTCCTCTGTTCTTCAGTTAAAGATAAAGCAGTCAGCTGGAACAGTGTACATGTTAAATTGAAGACAGGATGTTATGCTGAAGCGGTATAGCACAAAATAGCAGGCAAGGCTCAGAGAGAGAGTGACTAGGCGAGGTTGTGTAGTGGTGGCGTGTGGTATTGCAACGTGTCAGTCTCCTTTTACATACCGCATGCCGGGCAGCTGGGGTGGGGGAGGGGGCACATGGGAGCGGGGAGAGAGTGGGGGAGGGGAGAGAGTGGGGGAGGGGGACTAACAGAAAGAGGAAGAGCTTTCTGTTCCTGCTTCTGCTCCTCTCCTCCATTTTGTTCGTGTTAAAGACCTGTGTTCCTGAACAGGAAATGGAAGAGTGATCATATTATTAATGCGGGCCTCTAAAACAAATTCAATTTTTTTACTTGTTACATCTCTAGTGACAAACATTAACAACCTGTTAATGTACAAGACTGCACCTTTAGTGATCACATTGCAGTAACATTGCCATGGCAGGCATGAAAATGTAGCTGTAATTCTAGTGTACCATTGGCGGCTTCTTGTGGAGGAGGTAACGTATCACAAACTAATTCTGAATGCTCTTCTTTATACAGAGCACAACCTAACTGCAGTACTACCAGCCTTCCTCTTTACCGCACATAATACCTTTTTTGTTGTTGTTCCAGGGTTTTAATTGGCAACAATACAACTATGACATCCGCAGACAACAAATCAAATGCATTATCTATTTAAAAAACTCTCTAGAGCTTCACATCTTGTTTTTGACATTTCATTCAAATTAAGTACGTACTCTCTTTTTGAATCTCACAATGCTACCAACGGCTGTGTAAACATTATGATCGGTGAACTTCACAAATATGACACCTAAGATCATTGGCTGAAATTAATGGGAGTAATTATTTTGCTGTGGTTCAAATCTAGGTCATCGCCAGTTGTAATCTAAAAAAAAAAAAAACCTTGGGATATCTACGTTTATATAGGACAACATATTTTTTTCCTGTGCTTTGCCTCTCTGCATTACCACAACCTCTGATTCATATAGACCTGTTGGCTCTGTGACACAGACTGTGACTCTTTTCAGTCATAACTAGAGACACACATGCAACAGAAAACATGCAGAAATTTAAATTCACACTTAGAAGTCAGGGATATAGCTGTGCTCTGTCGAGTATTATAGCAAGCACTGTAACTAGGCGAGGTTGCGTAGTGGTGGTGTGTGGTATAGCAACACTGCCCGTCTCCTTTTACACACTGCATTCTGGGCAGCCGGGGGAGGGGAGGGGGGGTTGGGGGAGCAGCAGGCGCATGTGAGCGAGGGAGAGAGGGGGGAGGTGTGAGGGAGAGAGGAGGAGAGGGAGAGAGGGGGAGGGAGAGCAGGAGACACTGAGAGGGGGAGGGAGAGGAGGCGAGGGAGAGAGGGGGAGGAATAGCAGAACTAGGAGGAGCTTAAGAGTCTGTTTGCGTCAGGTCTTCCCACCCTCTCCGTTTCCCTCTTTATTAACGGTCTTCACTCTTTCCTCTCTCACTCTCACAAAGGCAGAGGCGCGCAGGTGTTTAAATTCAGTTAAAAGAACACGGGCTGTGGCATATAGGCCGTGCGTGTTGCGGTTTATATGTAATAAAGCGAGATTATAAAAAGTCATTTTCACAATCGCTTTCAAAATCGCTTTCTGCCTTTTCAAAATGGCCGCCAGTTCTCTGGAGTAGAACGTTTGCGGAAAAGGGTAAGTCATTTAAAGTAATTAAATATCTGTCTGTCACCCCATCTGAAACAATGTTTTTATTTCTGTGTCTTTATTTTTACATATTGTTTGTCCAAGGCTGTGAAGGTGTGTGCTGTGTTTCGATGCGGGTTGACAGTGTTTCACTTGTTGGGGTCTTGATTACATTTTATTTTGCATTCAGAAAGGAATCCTTTTATGAACTGCCTTTTGCTGGAAATGATCTTTTGTTGTCAGTATGTCTCTAACTTTCTCTGTGTTTGCCTTCCGCCATCTTTCTGATCAGATCTGATCAGTGCTGTCTGACTTCGTCTGGCTCTGTCTGGCCACATCCATGTTCTCTAGTATCTGTTATTCTGGTCTGCCAGTCTGTGCACGTGTGTCTGAGGCTGAATGTTCCAGACTATAGTCCCACATGACTGGCTCTGTGGCTGGATTTGAGCGGGATTTGAGCGATTTCTTTCTGGCAGAGGCCTGGCAGGGTACAGCAGCAGTGTATAATGGTGGCATCCTGGTGCCAGTGCCTATACCATGATACCCAGTAAACGGCATTAAATCTCACATTATTATTGATACCAGTTATATGAACATAGTTTAGACCATGTATGATTGACATACAGTTTCAACAGCACAGTTAAGTACATTAATAAATACACATTTTCGGTAACACGTAAGGTGGTGGTTTGTCAGTTGAGAAGTACATTAGCTGTTAGAGACAATTATAGACAATTATAGTACAGAAATACCAGTGACTACCCGCTGAACTCAGAGATATAGACCATGATTCTCCTCTGTTCTTCAGTTAAAGAAAAAGCAGTCAGCTGGAACAGTGTACATGTTAAATTGAAGACAGGATGTTATGCTGAAGCTGTATAGCACAAAATAACAGGCAAGGCTCAGAGAGAGAGTGACTAGGCGAGGTTGTGTAGTGGTGGCGTGTGGTATTGCAACGTGTCAGTCTCCTTTTACATACCGCATGCCGGGCAGCTGGGGTGGGGGAGGGGGCACATGGGAGCGGGGAGAGAGTGGGGGAGGGGGACTAACAGAAAGAGGAAGAGCTTTCTGTTCCTGCTTGTGCTCTTCTCCTCCATTTTGTTCGTGTTAAAGACCTGTGTTCCTGAACAGGAAATGGTAGAGTGATCATTATTATTATGGCTCCCATCAAATTTAAAACTTTGGTGCTCGCATACCAGGCAGTTAAGGGATCAGCCCCTATATATATTCAATCACTTATCAAGACCTATACACCAACAAGACCCCTCCGTTCTGCCACTTTGTGCCGTCTGGCGCCTCCCCCTCGCCACACCTGCACTTCACGCTCACGACTGCTGTCTGTCCTGGTCCCACGGTAGTGGAATGACCTCCCAGTGGATGTCAGAACGGCAGAGTCTCTGACCTCCTTCAAGCGCAGACTGAAGACTCATCTCTTCAGGCTTCACCATTCCCTCCCTAACTCACCACCATGATTAGCCTTATATATGCCATAGACTGTAATGGCACTTATGTATAGATTGTATAGATATTGTTACTTGTATAGATATTGTTGTTTTTTTTGTATTAGCTATTGTATTGTTGTACTCAGGGTATTCTAGCTGTCAACTGTGGTATGCTAGTTTGGAAGTTGATTGTATTCTTCAAGGGTTCTGATTATCTGTATGTTTACACGAGGACTCGGAACTGTACTGTCCTCTCAGGTCCTCTTCACACTTGTACCTGTGTTTGATCTGCACTTTGTTGCACGTCGCTCTGGATAAGAGCGTCTGCTAAATGCCATGTAGTGTAATGTAATGTAATAATTAATGCGGGCCTCTAAAACAAATGAGATTTTTTACTTGGTGCATCTCCAGAGACAAACATTAACAACCTGTTAATGTACAAGACTGCACCTTTAGTGATCACATACTAAAAACATTGCCATGGCAGGCATGAAAATGTAGCTGCCATTGGCGGCTTCTTGTGGAGGAGGTAACGTATCACAAACTAATTCTGAATGCACTTCTTTATACAGAGGACAGCCTAACTGTAGTACTACGAAACTTGTTTTTCACCGCACACATAAAACTTTTTTTATGTCTCCGCAACAGCCGTGGCCGGAGGCATTATGTCTTTGGGCTGTCAGTCCGTTCGCTGTCCGTCTGTCCCATTCTCGTGAACGCGATATCTCAGGAATGCTGTGAGGGACTTTCTTCAAATTTGGCACAAATGTCCAATTGGACTGAAGGATGAACTGATTAGATTTTGGCGGTGAACAGTCAAGGTCACTGTGACCTCATGACCGTCCCATCATCATGAATGCGATATCTCAGGAACGCCTTGAGAGAATTTCTTCAAATGCGGCAAAACGTGCACTTGGACTCCAGGATGAACTGATTAGGATTTGGTGATCAAAGGTCTAGATCGCTGTGACCTTACAAAATATGTTTTTGGCCATAACTCAATAATTAATATGCTAATTATGACAAAATTGCATAAATGTCTAATAGAATAAAATGATGAAGTGATGACATTTTATATCCAAAAGGTCAAAGTTCAACTTCACTGTGACAAAATGTTTTGCTTACCACTGTACCTGAGAAAACGATCTCGGGTTATTTTGTTTGTTGATTGGCAATGTAATCATTAGTTGATATTTTAGAGTTAGTATCAAACACTTTTTGTTTGAATATTCTTAGATTGTTGTTGGTTTGACAGAAAAAAATGATGGTGCGAATAAAATAAATTCATACAATGTTGTTTAAACGTGTGCAATCTTATTAAAAAATGTAAATAATCAAATATTTTTCTTGGTATTATCATTCCACTACTTTGCCATTAACTAAATATTCAGGTTGTAATGCGAAAAAATATTGTATTCAACATTTAATGTTGTTTACATTACAGGTAACACCAATGACAAAGACACGGCACATGAATTCTTAAATGAAATGCATACAAATAATAAAAATAAATTAAGCTCTACTTGTTGTGGATTCATCAAGTTTAGAAGTTAGTTATTACTGGACAGGCAGGGATGTAAACTGCAACTTGACTGGTTGGCGGAGGCATACAACCGTATGGTGGTTATTTCGCTCTAGTTTTTTTTTTGATGTTCCAGAGTTTTCATTGGACACAATACAATGATGACGTGCAGAAAACAAATCAAATGCAGTATCTTTAAAAAAAAGAAGAAGCTATCTAGAGCTTTACATGTTCTTTTTGACATTTCATTCAAATTAAATGCCTTCACTTTGAATCTTTCAATGCTACCAACAGCTGTGTAAATATTATGATCAATAAACATCACACAAATGTTAGACACCAAAGATGATTGGCTGAAAAGAAAGAGAGTAATTATATTTTTGTGGTTCAAGTTTGGGTCATTGCCTGTTGTAATCTTTAAAAACAACAATGTTTTTAAATGTATTTTTTCTTGTATTTTGGCTCTTTTTCTGCATTAATGCGACCTCAGTTTCATATAGGCATCTTCGCTCTGTGATGAAGACAGAGACTCTTTCCAGTCGTAACTAGAAACACACATGCAACAGAAATCATGCAGACATTAAAATTCACACTTAGAAGTCAGGGATGTATCATTGCTCTGTCGAGTATTATAGCAAGCACTGTAACTAGGCGAGGTTGCGTAGTGGTGGTGTGTGGTATAGCAACACTGCCCGTCTCCTTTTACACTGCATTCTGGGCAGCCGGGGGAGGGGAGGGGGGGTTGGGGGAGCAGCAGGCGCATGTGAGCGAGGGAGAGAGGGGTGAGGGAGAGAGGAGGAGAGGGAGAGAGGGGGAGGAATAGCAGAACTAGGAGGAGCTTAAGAGTCTGTTTGCGTCAGTTTTTCCCACCCTCTCCGTTTCCCTCTTTATTAACGGTCTTCACTCTTTCCTCTCTCACTCTCACAAAGGCAGAGGCGCGCAGGTGTTTAAATTCAGTTAAAAGAACACGGGCTGTGGCATATAGGCCGTGCGTGTTGCGGTTTATATGTAATAAAGCGAGATTATAAAAAGTCATTTTCGCAATCGTTTTCAAAATCGCTTTCTGCCTTTTCAAAATGGCCGCCAGTTCTCTGGAGTAGAACATTTGCGGAAAAGGGTAAGTCATTTAAAGTAATTAAATATCTGTCTGTCACCCCATCTGAAACAATGTTTTTATTTCTGTGTCTTTATTTTTACATATTGTTTGTCCAAGACTGTGAAGGTGTGTGCTGTGTTTCGATGCGGGTTGACAGTGTTTCACTTGTTGGGGTCTTGATTACATTTTATTTTGCATTCAGAAAGGAATCTTTTTGCTGGAAATGATCTTTTGTTGTCAGTATGTCTCTGTAACTTTCTCTGTGTTTGCCTTCCGCCATCTTTCTGATCAGTTCTGATCAGTGCTGTCTGACTTCGTCTGGCTCTGTCTGGCCACATCCATGTTCTCTAGTATCTGTTATTCTGGTCTGCCAGTCTGTGCACGTGTGTCTGAGGCTGAATGTTCCAGACTATAGTCCCACATGACTGGCTCTGTGGCTGGATTTGAGCGATTTCTTTCTGTTAGAGGCCTGGCAGGGTACAGCAGCAGTGTATAATGGTGGCATCCTGGTGCCAGTGCCTATACCATGATACCCAGTAAACGGCATTAAATCTCACATTATTATTGATACCAGTTATATGAACATGGTTTAGACCATGTATGATTGACATACAGTTTCAACAGCACAGTTAAGTACATTAATAAATACACATTTTCTGTAACGCGTAAGGTGGTGGTTTGTCAGTTGAGAAATAGCTGTCAGAGACAATTATAGTACAGAAATACCAGTGACTACCCGCTGAACCCAGAGATATAGACCATGATTCTCCTCTGTTCTTCAGTTAAAGAAAAAGCAGTCAGCTGGAACAGTGTACATGTTAAATTGAAGACAGGATGTTATGCTGAAGCTGTATAGCACAAAATAGCAGGCGAGGCTCAGAGAGAGAGTGACTAGGCGAGGTTGTGTAGTGGTGGCGTGTGGTATTGCAACGTGTCAGTCTCCTTTTACATACCGCATGCCAGGCAGCTGGGGTGGGGGAGGGGGCACATGGGAGCAGGGATAGAGTGGGGGAGGGGGACTAACAGAAAGAGGAAGAGCTTTCTGTTCCTGCTTCTGCTCCTCTCCTCCATTTCCCTTGTTTTTTTAGTCTTCTCTCATCTGTACTCAACAGCAAGAAGTCACAGGCTTAAAGAAGCAATAACATACAGTATACCTCAATACAACATAGCTTAACCTTTAATACAGCTCTGACTTAAATGTATAATTGTTAAGTTACACAAATTCCTTTTTGAATAATAGATGTAGGAGCGGTCATTATGATACAATTATTGTCAATTGTTTCTAATTGTGTTTTATTAGTTCCACTTTGATCTTACTGTTCTAGAGGTTTCTTGTAGTGGGCAGAAATTCTGGCAACCATTTTGTTAACTTAGCCATCAGTCATTGTTTAATGCCTTTGTGGCTCAGGCAGTAAGAGCAGTTGTCTGGCAGTCGGAGGGTTGCCGGTTTGATCCCCCACCCGGGCTGTGTCAAAGTGTCCCTGAGCAAAACACCTAACCCCCATTTGCTCCTGACCTGAGCTGGTCGGTGCCTTGCATGGCAGCCAATCGCCGTTGGTGTGTGAGCGTGTGTATGAATGGGTGAATGAGAGGCATCAATTGTACAGCGCTTTGGATAAAGGCGCTATATAAATGCCAACCATTTACCATTTACCTTTGTAAAATGGCTGCCAGAGGCTTTGCATAACCTTTGATTCTAGTACGCTTATCTGCCTAAATATGTGCAAAGAGGTAAGTATTTTTAAAAGGATGATTTAAATATTTACTTTTTCTGTATTAACCCTTTCAGTCCCAAGCCCAATATGAAGAGGATCCACCCAAATCCCGTGGGCTTTTTGCTTTGATTGAAAAAGTTGAGAAAATGTAGTCGGGTTTTAGCGGCTCAGAACAATAAAGCAGTCATTTTGATTGGTTGAAAAGGTTAAAAGGGGTTAAAAAGGCTATGTCCAAGGCTGTTAAGGTGTGGCTGGTTGAAATGTTTACGCTTCTTTGATATTTAATAACAGTCTTGCCATCAAAGAACGACGGAGTAAAATGTATTTGAATAAGTAGTCTCATATCTTTTGGAGTTTGTGTCTGCTCGTAAACTTTTGAGGGGGTGCATGCCTCCATGTTTCTCATTGTCATGTGAAACTCTATGTTTTGGGTATTCTTTGTGTTTGTCTTGCTGGGACGATGATATCTTTGCTGTCATTGTATGTTTTCAACCTGGACTGCTAGATGTTCCAGCATCTTTGTTCATTTAGACGACTGACCATTGTCGATATCCAAGTTCCCGTTAGTCGTGAACTTTCTTTTAATTAGGAAATTTACCTTGCCACTGTCACATTTGGCTTGCTCCTGGGGGTCTGTAAAATGAACAGAATTGTTTTGCAAAGATGTCAGTGAGTATATTTCAGTGTGCATGCCATGTGTGAAACTGCAATTCTGCAGTGGATTTTGGGTAATGTAGTTGTCGTGAGCTGCATGTGTTCCAGTAGGAGTATATCAGGACTGTTTCACATCACTACATCAGTTTAAGTTTATCTGTATCAAACTTTGTTTGGGCAGTGTGTCTCTCATTGAACCACCTCATCAATAGCTTAACAGTTCTTCCACCTGCACAATATTAAGATTTAAGAGAAGTCCTCGATTTGGAAGCCGTTTTGGGAGGCTTTCTTCCTTTAATATTGGCACTGCTGTTCTGACCACTCCGGTCTCCCCCATTCAGGTTAGGCTACTTGGGGGAGCATTAACAGGACTACATGGGCATCGTGCTCAGTCAACCTACCCTGTATATTTAAAGGTTAATGCTTTTACCATACAGAGGCTGCTGTTATACAGAATCTCCTGACATCTTGTTCAGTGTGCAGTAGTGCAGCTTTGGCCCCGACGAAACCAGACATAAGGTCGGCAGAGCTTGAGAAATGAAGAGGATCGCTCTCGACTGTAATGAGGAGAACCTTTGTACCCAGTCCTTAGTATTCGGAAGGTGCTAAAGGTTACTTCCCAGTTTCCAAGAAGGACTAAACCTTATTTGAGACATTTTGCTTTTGGCGAAAACTGACTCCCTGGTTATGGGTATGCACTTTGTTTCACGTCGTTCTGGAGAAGAGCGTCTGCCAAATGCCTATAAAGTAATGTAGAAAATGTAATGGTGCCACATGGCTTACAGTGGTTCTGACCTTTATAGAGGTCATTTTTGGATCAGTGTAAAAGATTGATCATATGCTATTGAATGGCTTTATTGCTGAAACATGCTGTGTTTGTTATTTCTCTGAAACATAATTACTCCCAATCTTAACATCACAGGTCTATGGACCCACTCTGGGACATGAAAGGGTCGTACTGAAAGTTTGTAGTACAGCTGACGTGTCAAAGAGGTTTATGCTTAATGTGCAGAAGAATTCACAGCATGGACAATTCTGCTAGCTGCAATATCTATTGTATAACTGGGTGTTAAACCACAGCAGCATTTAATAAGGCACATATAACCCCTGTATGTTTGGCTGTAGGTGGTGCTGGCTGATAAAACGTATAAAATCCTTTGACTTATGTTTTTTCATTAGCATTAGTATGATCAGCCAATCAGAATTCTTATTTCTGTTGATGCTAGAATACCAGCACAGTTTAAAGTTTTTGTTTTAATGTACGTTCTTTCTGATCGCACGATCCATGCATGTAACCACAGTAAACCGTGTTTGCGTATATAAATTCCACATTCCAGCTGAATCACGAGCCATCTCGTTTCATGCAAACGACAGGGAAAACTGGTGGCAGATGTGAAAATTGATTTTTTGGTTTTTGTATGGGAGTGCCATTTTCCTGTCAAAGCTGGATGATTCGTGAATGGCATATCATATCCTACAGAAAGGACAAAGGGCGTTTAAGATGGTCTTTTGGCATGTTTGATTGTCTTGTATGTGCTGAATATGTACTGGGGATTTTGTACAGTATTCATACTTATTGGTGCATTTGTTTTGTTGGGATCGATGAGGAAAGGGGTATTTTATTCATCTTAAACCTGAAATTGCCTTTGTCTATAGTTGCAATTGTCTCTACAGAAAACTCAGACTTAAGGCAGAGGTAACTTCACGTTTTTGACGTGAGTGGTAGCTATAACTGCAATGTTTTTTTTCCCCAAGTCTCCTTTTCTCCACATTTCCCCCCTTTTCTAATTTTCTCCGGTATCCAACCCACAACACTAATCACAGGCACTGTGCAATCAGGCACAAGTAATCAGGTTAACGATAGCTCATCCTGACACCCACTGAGGTTTTCCAGTAGCCCTGGTTCATTAGATCTCTGTTCTCTCTCTTCTCTCTTTGCCAATCTCTGCTTCTAGGGCCTGATTGAGCACCTATGGCCCAGACTTCCTATATGTACTCTCTGTTAGAGTTGCATTAACCCCCCCCAACCAGCAATCTTCTAGCCACTGGTGTGATGCTCACTGCCGATATTCTGATAGACAACTGCCAAGAACACTTTCACTTCCGTATCCACTTCACTTCACTTCACTTAAATGGTAAATGGTTGGCATTTATATAGCGCCTTTATCCAAAGCGCTGTACAATTGATGCTTCTCATTCACCCATTCATACACACACTCACACACTGACACACTGACGGCAATTGGCTGCCATGCAAGGCACCGACCAGTTTGTCAGGAGCATTTCTAGGGGTTAGGTGTCTTGCTCAGGGACACTTCGACACAGCCCGTGCGGGGGATCGAACCGGCAACCCTCCGACTGCCAGATGACTGCTTTTACTGCCTGAGCCATGTCGCCCACTTTTAGGACATACTGGTGTAGAATGCCCTGGTTAAGCGCAAATCGTTGCATGAGTACTAAGCTTACGTGTTCGGCTAGGTGTTATGATTTTGACACCTGTGTTACTTCACTCTTAATTCGTCGTTGATAAAGGTATCAAACTTGCATTTAAACTGATCATTGGCCTAATTTTCATTTCATTATTAACAAGTGCACCAATGATCTTCATAATCCACTGGCAATACTTCTTTCTGCACATCATGTTGGGGTTTTAAACGTTAATCAGCAATGCCCTTACCTAAAAAATGCACTGCTATGTTATCTACCATGTCAGGTTTCAGCACAAAGGGCAATCAAGTCCGTCTCACCAAACCTGTGCTTCAAAATCATTGAAATGACAAGATCTTTGCAATGACTACTCTCCAAGTCTGAGTGTGGATAACAAAGAGTTCATGTATGTACAATTCTGCTACGAAAACTGCTATACTTTAAGTCACATTATTTGGGAATCATTCTTTGACATGTCAGGTTATCACACATCTGCTCTTGTGGCCAAAAATGAAGACCTGCTCACAACATCAACGCTCAGCACAACACCAACTTCTTCAACACTGTCATTCATCAGTGATATGGACAAACTATATAGCCTCATGTGCTTAAACTAATTTAATAATGCCAGCATTTGATGCACTGTAGATGGCACTTTAATTAATTAATTTACTTTTATTTTATCTACAAATAGTAATAATAAAAAAATATATATATACTGGTGTTGACAGCGTTGAGTTACTTTGGCTTGAGAGATATATCACTCCATACCCCCAACTTCCTGGTGAGAAGGAGCGGAAAGGAACAAATGCTGCAGGTTCAGCCGTGTGGTGCGGGAGCAGAGACCGAAGAGGAGAGGAAGCAGCGCCAACAGAGGAAGCACATTGTCTAAAGAACATGAACAACTTCCTCTTTGAGCCTGATACAGCGAGCTGAAACAGGAAAAGCCAAGCTTTCTGATATAAATTGTTGTGCCGTACAGTCATACCGGTCTTGCTTCACCTTATCAAAAACATTTTGTTTACCCCTGCAGAAGAGCTTATGTAATGACATGGCCTATCTGGAAAAGTAATGGCCGGATTGGCATGACATTTGCTGGGCACATTCAAGTTCCCAAGAGGAAGACATTTCTTGATTTTGAGGACCCCCATGACTTTACTCTAG
This sequence comes from Conger conger, assembly GCF_963514075.1. Taxonomy (NCBI): domain Eukaryota; kingdom Metazoa; phylum Chordata; class Actinopteri; order Anguilliformes; family Congridae; genus Conger; species Conger conger. The sequence goes on along the minus strand of NC_083775.1, from coordinate 10,936,303 downwards.
CGCCACCATCAGGCCAAACATATCTTGAAAAGTAGTGACTGGATGGCCAAGTCATTTGCTGCACAAACTTGTGTGGTGAGGGGAGATTGTTGTGCCTTGCCTGAAGTCTGCACTCGACTGAGCATATTCTTTGTAGTTTCAATCTTAATTGGTGCTGTATTTTCTTTTCAGGTTCTTTGAAACTGTCAATAGTTTTTTTTTTTTTAAACCAGCAGTGACCACATAGCATTTATATCATGGAAACATCTTCATGAAATCAATGAAAATGGAAGCCATTGTGAAAGTACATTATGCAATTATACTAAGGGGTAGAGTAAAATTGTTCTTATGTTTTTGAAAATCTACCAGTGCAGGGATTCGCAAACCTTATGAGAGAGACCCTTATGTAGCCTATATAGGTTTTTCCCCCAAATGTACACTCACAGAGTACTTTATTAGGTAGACCTGTACACCAGCTTGTTAATGCTAATATTTAATCGGCCAATCATGTGGCAGCAACTAAATGCATAAAAGCATGCAGACGTGGTCAAGAGGTTCAGCTATTTTTCAGACCAAATTAAGAAATGTGATCTAAGTGACTTTGACCGTAGAATGACTGTTGGTGCAGGGTGCTTTGAGTACCTCAGAAACTGCTGATCTCCTGGGATTTTCACACACAACAGTCTCTAGAGTTCGCTAAGAATGGTGCAAGAAACAAAAACATCCATTGAGAAGCAGTTCTGCAGGCAGAAACAAGTTGTTAATGAGAGAGGTCAAAAGAGAAGGGCCAGACTGGTCAAAGCTGACAGGAAAGTGACATTAACACAAATAACCGGGAATTACAACAGTGGTATGCAGAAGAGCATCTCTGAACACACAATGCGTCAAACCTTTAAGTGGATAGGCTACAGCAGCAGAAGACAAGTCTAAAAAATAGGTCTAATAAATACCAAATAAAGTGCTCACTGAATTGCAGCCCCTGAAATATAACAAGCTCCTCATTGTTTTTAATGTCTGTTGGTGGATGGATGTATCCCCTTAAGACCACATTGTGTCAGAAATGGCTGTGCATGAAGAATAACTCCCATATTCACATTCCAGATCAAGAATGCTTCCATTTTGTCTTATTTGCTATGTGACAATGATGTCTTTCACAAGATACATTTTTCAATGATTCTAATTACCTTCTAATTTTGCCTTCGTCTTACAGTACCAACCAAAGAGCCAGACCTGCACCATGTCAAAATTATTTTAAGGCTTAAAAAATAACAAATCACTTAAAGCACCTGTATTCAAGAATCTCAGGAGATTTGGGCCTGCTAAAAATGAGTGCATGCACAGTCCCTGAGGATGGAGATTGAGAACCTTTGCCCCAGGGAGGAGGTGTGAGTTGCAGCAGATGTGCTTATGATCTTGATGCATCTTGCAGGACTTATCTGCCAATTTTCTTCTGCAGTTGCTGGGCACAATGCAGCACAAACAAATACTGAGTCTTAATCTGGACTGTACAGCACTGACTAATGGAGTCAGCTACCTGCAAAAAAACGCATTTGCAGTCGATTTGAATAGATTTCCCATGGCTAGAAACCTTGACGTCAATGCTCCTTGTAGGCCAAGATTAGCTTTCGTATTAATGTCACCAGCTGTGGAATAATTTGTATGGTGTTGACTACACGTATTCACCCCACCAGCTAAATCTATGGCCATTTCCATATACTGAAAAGATTTGGTCCATAACATCCTCAGTTAAAACATTCCGTGTGTCAACACACAAATTCCAAACCAGTCATTGGCACTGAGACGGATAGAGACCCGCTGGAGTGTTTCACTGCACTGTGAAGGGTTAAAACCAGTTCATCATCTGACTGGCGGCGCTCAGTTGTCAGGGTACCAGAGCTCTTTGTGTAGATTCTGAAGGTGCCAGTCATGTTGACTTCCCTCTCCGCTGCTTGTGGTGGAGGATCCCTGCCGTTCTGTACAAGTCGCAAATGTTAAGGTGAATCCAGCCATGGATCAAAATCTGCTGGTCTCTTACACTTTCATCAACTTCCATCGTCTGATTTCATCGCCCCTTACTGCTTTGGCTTCATAGAAATAGTGAAAATGCATTTGTGTATTTTTGTGTAGTCTCTGCCCGGCATTAAGGAAATTACCAGTGACGCGTCTGGGATTTGGGTTTCACTGGCCCCACGTCACTTATTACTTGCCAAAGCACAACCTAATATATTTTCATGTTATTTTATTTCTTTGTTTGTTGGTTTTTCTAAAGTAGCTAAACTGGAATCTGTGCTCAGTTGGATTTTACATGTTGTAGCTTCGGGTCTGTGTATGTGAACAGATCTCATCAAATGCTCGCATTGTGACATGGTGAAGGATTGGGAAGCTCAGGCTGAAATTTTAGTGTCTAACCTTTGGTTTTTCTTTCATAATGTGGTCCGAGCAAGAGAGGAAAGATGACTGATTCTTGTTTTTTCTGTTTGAAAGCTTGGATTAATCCAGTCACTCTGATCTGTGCCGGCAACGTCTCGCCTGCTTGTTCCACTTGTACATCCATCCACACTGTTAACGTTGAAGTGTCCAAATCGTGGGCCGGTCTTTCTCTGAAAAGTTTCAAACGGACTTCCAGCTCGCTGTCCCTCCCCGGCTGCTTTGATTGAGCCCAGTTCATTTCTCTCAGGGACTCGTGGGAAATCCTGCATTTGTGCAGGTTATTGGAGCCCATTTTGTTGTCAGGGTGTCAGCCGTGCGTTTTGATGGGTAACCGCTGCAGTGCCATCGGCAGCAGTCTTGTGTCAGCCGGTGACCTGCTCTCCGATGGGATCAGTAGTAGGAGCGACATCCCAATCTCACTTAAGTAACTTAATGCACCCGTAGGTTTGAGCTGTCAGTGCCAGTGTGTCAGATGACTGTCTTATTTGTGGATATTCTATTGTTGGAATTATGACATAGGCATGTCATTATTTGTGTATTATTATTATTTTCAGCTGCCAGTTTTACCTCCCTGATTTTCTTCTGTTTTCTGCTCTGGGTAGTATCTAGTGAAGTCTAGGATCGATTCCCATGTAACAATGCAATTTGAGATTGCCCCTCTGTGGAAAACTACTTGAAGAGAACCTTATAGTTATATTAATTTTCCAATTATTATAGAATTACAGAGCTGCTCATTGCCTCCCCCTCATCACCACCTCCACCAAAGTGGAAACTGAAATATTTATGTAGCTACACGAGGAGAATGTCAAGTGCAGCTCCTTTCAATACCTTTTCTGTTCTTTGTGTATCCTCCAAGCCCTCTACAGGCAAGTAGGGGGAACTGCGGCAGACATTTTGCTTACATGTTTTGTGAGGAAGAGAGAGGTCGGCAGAGAGTCGGGCACAAAATGGCTGTCAAAGGAGGACTGCCAGTGGGGGATGGGAGTGGGGCAGATAAAATACCATGTGGAGCAGCTCTTCAAATGCTGTGTGAGGTTTTTTTTTCTTTCTTCGATATTAATATTTTCTGTTTTCGTTGTTCTGCTTTACTATGGTCTGTGTCTTCAGAGGATTTTGCAGTGTGAAGCTACGTGTGCTAGTTCCCTTGTCCCTGGCAGATTCGCGTAGATTTGAATATCATCGACTATCATCAGCTATGAGTACAAAATTTCCAATTTTCTTGATTTCTTGAACACGTGTGTCTTCAGCGTGAAATAAATGCTGCAGAGCACTGTGGGAAATGTTATTTGATAAAAGGTATAGAAAAGTGTGTGATGAGTGTTTCACTGTAGGTCTGGTTACCTGGGTGAAGGTTGTGGAAGGAGAGACACATTGTCTGTTATCTGTGTTGACCGTTCCTGATTTTGGGTCACCCCTCCCCCCACTTCCCTCCGCGCTTTCTGCTCACTCTCCAGATCCCCTCCCTCCCCCCTCCCTGACGGAGTGCACCCCCCCTTCCTCCGCCCTCCTGTCTCTCACTCTCTCTCTCTCTCTCTCCCACTTGTGACTGTGTTGCAACTCTCACAGTGGCTCACAGTAATTTGTGGACTGGATTGTGTACCAGGATTACTAATGTATGTTTGGTTGTGTTAGCTGAAGGGAGAAGGCCTTTGGGAAATATGCTACCTACTCTACTCAGTCTTCAAAGAATTCTATTAGCTTGGAGGTGGGGAAAAACAATTATTTAGATATATTGTGGTTTACATTAGATTATGTTATTTCCATTTATATTTCATATGCAATTTACAGATGCTTATCAAATGAACAAATGAGCGTAAAGTGAATAAGGAACAAGACAGGTGAACGGAAGCTTGCATGTCAGCATTAACTCAATTACTCCTGTGTGCCAGACTTAAATTACTTATAATAAATGTGAAAATATTTACATATAATATGAATATTCAAAAACAGAACATATGCAAATCGTCTTGAAAAGCAGAAGCTGCTAAGCAAATCAATATTATAATTTTTTTTGGTTTTAACACATTGAGAAGGATACCAAACTAGGTAACATAAGTGAGCATGCTTGCCTTTGAGTCCGATGCATTTATTTGAAGATCCAGAAATGAAAGCAGTCCAAAATGGAAAACAGATGTACACTGCAACATATGAAAACATGAAAAGGCGAAAAACGATGACTGGTCTCCCAGGTGAATGTTTTTCTGCAGTGTATGGGAAAAACAGAGACCTCGTTACACCTCTGACTCGCTTTCTGTTTTCCTGATTGTGAAGACCTCTATGGGCCAGTGAAGGTATTGCAGCAGGAGCAGCAGACATTTTGTGAGGAACATTTGTGAATCAGGCTGGCAGAGACATGGACACAAAATGGCTGACCAGGCAGGGTGTTGGGGGAGGGGCATATGTGTGAGGGTGTGGGTGAGCAGAGGTGGGATCGTTTTCATTAAAAAACGATTTGAGGTTTAGTCAATTTAGATTAGTTTTCTGTCAAATTATTTATTTAATGTTCTCTAAAGTACATGTCTGACTGGAATGTTTCTGTGATACTCATTATTAAATTTAATTAGAACATATTTTTCTATAAATGACATTTGTCCAGCTCCTCCTTTTATACCTTCAATTAAAAAAATTACAAATGTGTAATTTAACAGTTTATAGCAACGACAAAAGAACAGCAGTTTTGGAAAGCTGTACTTTGGTATCACATGTAAACAAGATGGAGGGAACAGTGGTTTTTATTGTTTTTTTGTTTTTTTTAATGCCTAACATGCTACAACTGGCCCTGCGGGTCATGCCAGCGGGCTGAAGAGACTCCATTTCCAGTATCTCCGTTGTAGACTCCTCCCCCTCTCTCCTCTCTCTCTACCCCTCCCCCTCTGCTCTCTCTCTCTCTTCCCCTCCCCCCTCTCCTCTCTCCACTCCTCCCCCACTCTGCTGCACTCTGCCGTTCTCGCTCACTCTCTCTCCGACTAGCCACCCTCTCCCGCCTGCTTCCTGACATCGTTTCACCCGCCCTCCTGCCTCACTCTCTTGCTTTCAGCGGACTGTAGCTATAACTGTTGTCAAAACCCGCTCACTTGGGAGATGCGTATAAGTGAAGTTAATAAGTACACAACAAGTGAAGTTAATAAGTATATTGAGCTAAACCCTCAAAGGGAAAAGGGTTATTGGAAGATTGAGTATAACTTTTTAAACAGCGAGACAACCACTAGATACATGCCATATACATTAGTATAAGTCCTGACTTTATATTCATAATTATATAACAATTAACATGAGAGTTATTTGTCAATCTGGACTGTGCCATTTTTGGAGAGGAGGGGGGTTCTATTTCAGTGTGTCAGAACTTATCTTTGTGTTGCCATTTTTGTGTGTAATTATGTGCTTAAAAGCATAAGGTTGTGTACAGCGTCAAGCGCTAAACTGTAGATAAGACACACACCTACACTCATAAAAACACCTTCATCAGAGATGTGTTTTGTGTGTGAGAAAGGGAAAGAGACACAGACCGAGATGGAGGTGTTAATTTTGTGAAATACAAAAAGAGATGAGGGGTGAAGTGAGGGTGTGCCAAGATGGAGGAAAAAAGGGAAATGTGAGGTGGGGAGTAGTCATGAAAATATTTTAATAAAATAATATAAAAAATAAATAGTTTCTTCTGTCTTAGTCAACAGGATGGGTGAATGGTTGTTTTTGTTCTGAGTTGTCATGATTACTCATTCTTAACATTCTTGTATTTAGACTAGGGGTGTTCCGTCTTATCGGAAAACAGCTGGTGTGCAGCCAGTTTTTGTATTTTTTTGTTTTAGCCCGGCACTATGACACCAGATTCAACTAATTAACTAATCACGGTCTTCAATCAACGCATTTAAGTAGAATCAGCTGTCTTAGTGCTAATCGAAATCAAAAACCTGCACTCACACTGGTCCTTCTCAAATAAGATCTAGACTGTGCAGATTATTTTTGGGAATGATTACATTTTAATCCATGTTATTTAAAAAAAATAAAATTTTGGGAGGAGGAGAAGGGGAGAATACGATTTGGGAGGTGTGTGTATACACTTCTAATGCATGTGTTCATGGGAGAATTTGTCCTGCCTGAACAACAATTTCTAAGCATAACGTCTATAATGAAATCGCTTAAATTACTTGTTAATATGCACAGAGTTTTAAAAATAAAAATAGTAAAACAAAACCTTCAGAGGTGTCTTTACATGTTGCTCATTACCTGTGTAAATTACAAACAGAATGTTTCAAAATTATTTTACCATATTTTATATTTATAATTATTCCCTTTCTTTTTGTTTGTTTGTGTGTTTTTTTTTATTGTATGTGTTTGTAACGAGTGAGTCGGTAGGCGGTGCTTATTTTCTCTCGCCCTCTCTCTGTCTCTCTCACTCTTTCTAAGCCCTGCCCCCCTCTGCCTCCTGTATTGTGAGAGAGAGGGAAAGGGAGGGGGGGAGAGAGAGTGCCGTGTGTCTGACTGTTGGTTGTTCAGAACAGCAGCGTGCTGAGACAGAGCGGCCTTGTCCTGTTGTTGTCTCGCCGAGTGTGACTGTCTCTCACTCCTTCCGTCACCCGCAAATTGTTGGCCTTTGCCGTCAACTGACTGAGCAACCGACAGCGTTAACTGACAGATCAGGTGACTTAGCCGCTAGCTAACTCTTTTCCCAACTGCAAATGCTACTCTTAAAGAACATTTCAGCGAAAAATAGTTAAACATAGCAAATTGTAGCGAAACATAGAAAGGTAGCGGACAAAAAGAAACGGATTACTCACTACTTGAAGTGCGATTTAAAAAATAAAAAAGGTGAGTTAAATTATATTTTTTATGCTTTTTCTTATTCATTTTCACATTTGTAAATCTTTTTATCCTTTTTTATGTCTTTAATTTTCTGGGTTTTCTGATATATTTTAGATTTTCCTGTTCGCTATCCTTTATTTTTCATTTTATTAATGTATACGATTCATTTCATGTTTTGTTTGAATTGGTATTATGGTAGGAGAAATTTTTGAAAGGGAGTCTTGGTCATGTTTTCTGCCCCAGTAAAGGTAAGGAGTTGTGGTAGCGGAGTTTCACTTGAGGCCCAGGCTTTTGAGGCCTACTCAGTTTTTTCAATTGTCGCTGCACTCTGAAATGGAAAGTAGGCTTTTGTTTCACCCTCTGGGGTTGTACTGTTCAGTTAGTGATGTTAGGCATATAATTGGCATATAACCCTAACTGCCAATTAAGTCATTTTAGTGCAAGTTTCTGTAAAAATGTGTCTTTGCTTTGACAAAACAAATATGATGCAAATGTTTCACTGGATTTGTTGTTTTTGGGTTAGGGTATTGTCCTCAGTAAAGGGGGACATGATAAATTGGTTTGTCCAGAGTGACATGCACTGGTGGGTTTTTAAGCTCAGCATTGGCTCCAGAACATTCTCTTCCAGTTTCTGTGTGCCTAGAAGCACCTTGAAATTGTCTGCCAATTAATCTTTGTGAATTTGTTTTCCCATAGTTGTACACACCCATTTGTGCTTGAGCCCTTCCCAAAAAATTGCAGCTGTCACTCATCAATAGGACTCACCATAATTTTTCAACATCTTCAAGAACCATTTTCTGCTGGTGTTGTTATCCTTTAATGTGACTTAAATTATCGGGGAGTATCTCATTTGAACGTTTATTTAAACGTTACATTAAATTCAAACCACTCTCTCCTGCAGACTGATACTGGTATGACACAGCTCGGGGAGGGGGGGGGGGTATATCATGAAGCAAGATTACTGAGTTAACTGGGTTCTGCTGGCTGTTTTTAACTTCAACCCATATCCCAGTTTTGGAAGGCAAGAAGCAGACTAAGAAGGCTAGCCAGCTAACTTTGTGCTTAGTCTGCAGTTTCTGGTGTTACAAAAGTCATTCTGTTTTGATTGGACTTAGTCACCATGGTGTCTTATGCTGCACTGCTAAACTGCTCCAGAGCAGTTTTTGTTCATGTTCTACCCCATATAAAGAAAACCACCCACTGACCAATCGGCTCACTGGAAAAATGGCATGTTTATTACTGGATGTTCCCGTTTATGGAATCATGAATGATTCCATAATACCTTGAACTAAAATGCAAATCCGAAGTTGCATTTCGTGTTCATTTGATGTGACAAAAATCATGATGATTCAAATCGTGATGATCCAGTCTCCTTTTTAACTGACGTTACTTGTGTTTCTATTTAGCTAAACGTTGTTGGTGGTGATACTAGCCACTGATAACACCAGTGATTTCAGTCTGCCTCTAGCCTGCCTGGACTCACAATTCTGTAACATAAGCACGCATACTCACAAACACATCAACTCAATGTTGCTTTTATTTTCATCAGACACTTCATGTCTTCTAAAAATCCAGGAGGGTGGGCAAGTCCAGGAGTGGAAGTAAGCCGTTAGAATCTCCGGAGAATATACGCAGTAGTGCTGTGCAGTGGGACCCAGGTATCATGGCCCACCAGCTGGCATAAACAAAATTTAGTTAGCTAATAACGGCAGCTAGCCAACCACTTGCTTATTGGCTAGCCACCAAGGCTAATCTCTCGCAAACCCCGCTCACCATTGTAGTGGTCAATCCATAGATTTCTCCTCTTGCCCTCCTTCTGTTGAATCATAGAACATATGATTTCAGTGAACACAGTGCCCAGAAGTGACCCGAGGAGTTTTTAGAATGACAAATACAAGCAGAAAAGCAAGGTATTGTGAATAGACCTAGCTAGGAATGACGAGTTTAACAGCCAGCAAATGGTTGTGTGGCGAGTTCTTTCTGGTGCCCCTTTTACCATCCCTGAAATTGATCTTTGGTTTAACAACTCAGGTTGTGTTGAGATGGTTTAACACCTTAGCTTGTGTAGCTTGTGTGTGAAGTACTTGTAAGCAACACAAGCAGCTCCTGAGTTGAGTCAAATTCCAGGTAGAAATGTGCTGATTGACCTTCAGTCTCGTGTTTCCGAATGTGCATGAGGCTGCCAACAGCCAATCGGAACAAGAAAGATTCAGAAGCATACTGGGAATGTGGAAGAGCCGCTCCATGGTGGCACAGTGGGAAGCTGCCGGGAGATGTGGATGAAGAAAGCGAGTTCTCCGTTCTGTGTTCAGTCGGTTACGACCCTTTCGTCTAGCTACGGCGCAGACCAGTGTCCACTCTGTAGCTCGGCACTGTCAGATCTTCAGGTGTTTTTTTTATTTATTTATTGATATGTAGTGTGTCATCAAAGTTTCCAAGTGTGGTTGTTCCTCGATTATTCAGTAGCTTTTTTTACGATACATTTCAGAGATTGTTATCTGTAGGCAAGGTGCACGAGGCAAGCTGGATTGGTGATTGTACGCAAGGAAGAAAGGCAGTTTGGCTGCTTGTGCATCACAGTGAATGTTCTAGAATGGTGATCTCTGTAGTTTTTGTGTTTGATATGTTGGTATGGCTTGCGTCCTTTACTGAAGAAAACCCAAACTAGCCCAAATTTGTATGCATGCCTTTTGTTGATAGCTACTGCGCTATTCAGCATCTTGTGAATCTACAATGTACAGAATTTTGCTACCAGAAATAGGCAAAGTTTTACAACCCAATCCACTGTTGTGTGCAATGGTAGAGTTGTCATCAACTGTGGTTGGCCTTCACAGAAGTCGTCTGGATCCCTTTCAAAAAAGGAATCAGGACCTTGTTGGTTGGACATTCAAACCAATCAGTGAAGCCAGTCACAGTAAAGTTTTTATGTGGGAGAAAGGGTGTGGTACAGAATTTCAAGACAACAAAAGGCCATAGTCTCAGCAACAGCAATAGCAATTTCAAAACATGTATCCTAATTATTAATCTTGCTGTTATCGTACTTTGTAAACTTTGTAAACCAGTTTGCGGCAAATGCTTGAAGGTGGCATCCTGTTTGTCATTGGAACAACCACGGCCTAACCCACAAGGAACGCCTCCTATGCTTTCTCTGCTTCTTTTTATTCTCCATCACAAACGAGGCTACACTTGATAAAGCCAGTTCCAACAGCAGATTACGTTCGGAATCAGACTCGGAGGCAGTTCCAACAGCAGATTACGTTTGGAATCGGACTCGGATGCAGGCATCTTCACTTTTCTCTTGCTCGGTTTACTCCAGACAAGTCAAATCTTCAGCCTTCACTGTGGTTTCATTTACTTGCAAATTGTACTTGCAAAAATTGGAGGCTACCATCGGCACAGTGTTACCACTTCTCCAGAGATTTGGAACAGATCACTCCTGACCAACACCAACGATACTCCTGTTGTTGGCCGACTATTGAGCATTCATTCCCGGCTTCAGTTTGGAGTATTTCTTAATTGTTTGACTTGAAACGGTAATCAACTGCCGCCACACACCACACTGCAGCAAGCCATCATCAAGTTGGGCAATTGAACCGCATGGTAATGGTGTCTGTCCAATCCATGCCTCTGTTTATCGCCTGCCCAATCCCTGAATTTCCCATGCAAGTCTTGGTCTGACCCTCACAGTCAGGCACTTGGTCATTGCGGGGATCCATTGACTTTTACGGGTAGAGCAACGTTTGGCCTTCAAGGCACGAAAGAAGTACAGCAAATTGTTCTGGATTTCGATTCTTTAGAAATTACAGCTTTAAAGAGCTTATATTCAGTGATTGCCCATCCCAGGTTCTGTTGTACAACAGTCCAGCAAGTTTCCTTTCCACCTGAGCTGGGACATCGTCTTCTGGAATGGGTTGCCATTTGCTGATGGATTCTGAGGTTCATCCTCTGAACTTTGGCAGCTCTTGATCCGCAGGACTATCAACTGTTCCACAGCCACCCAGCAAAGCAAGGGATTCACTGAGGAAGGCTTCACTGGATTGTGCCATTTGCATTGCCTTGCTGCCAAAGTCTGGTATATAGGGTGCACAGCATAGACCTGTGCAACGGAAGCCATTGGCCGGTGCTACAGGTGGCATGGACCTGTCCTACAGGTGGCATAGGCGGCACGGGGCTGTCCTACAGACTGTATAGACCTGTGGTACAGACGGTATAGACCTGTGCTACTGGCAGCATGGGCCTGTCCTACAGACTGTATGGACCTGTAGAATAGGCAGTATGGACCTGTGCAACAGGCGGCATAGATTTATCCTACTGGCAGCAAGGACCTGTGCTCCAGACGGCATCAACCTGTCCTATGGACCATATGGACCTGTGGTATAGACGGTATAGTCCTGTGCTACAGGCGGCATGGGCCTGTCCTACAGACTGTATGGACCTGTGGTATAGACGGTATAGATCTGTGCTACTAGCAGCATGGACCTGTGGAATAGGCGGTATGGACCTGTCCCACAGACGGCATGGGCCTATCCCGCAGACGGCAGGGTATGGGTCCTCCCTACGGGAGGCATGGGTCTGTCCCACGGGAGGCATGGGTCTGTCCTACGGGAGGCATGGGTCTGTCCCACGGGAGGCATGGGTCTGTCCCACGGGAGGCATGGGTCTGTCCTACGGGAGGCATGGGTCTGTCCTACGGGAGGCATGAGTCTGTCCTACGGGAGGCATGGGTCTGTCCCACGGGAGACATGGGCCTGTCCTACGGGAGGGATGGGTCTGTCCCACGGGAGGCATGGACCTGTCCCACAGGAGGCATGGACCTGTCCCACAGACGGCATGGGCCTATCCCACAGACGGCATGGGCCTATCCCGCAGACGGCATGAGTCTGTCCCACGGGAGACATGGGTCTGTCCCACGGGAGGCATGGGTCTGTCCTACGGGAGGCATGAGTCTGTCCTACGGGAGGCATGGGTCTGTCCCACGGGAGACATGGGCCTGTCCTACGGGAGGGATGGGTCTGTCCCACGGGAGGCATGGACCTGTCCCACAGACGGCATGGGCCTATCCCGCAGACGGCATGAGTCTGTCCCACGGGAGACATGGGTCTGTCCCACGGGAGGCATGGGTCTGTCCTACGGGAGGCATGGGTCTGTCCTACGGGAGGCATGAGTCTGTCCTACGGGAGGCATGGGTCTGTCCCACGGGGGGCATGGGCCTGTCCTTCAGATTATACCAAGCAATACTGTTTACATACCGTACCGTATTCAGTTTATAGACCTAGAGGCCATCCTGTGGCCATCCTGTGGCCATCCTGTGCTTGGCAGGAGGTTGTGTTTTCCCAGGTGATACCTGCCAAGAGTGTTGGTGTCATTGAACCACATGAATTTGCTGCTAACAGTAGAGCAGCAGTAACATTTGGCACATTAATCTGCCTGTGGTACAATGTGGGAAGTTAGCCCTGTGGGCTGGGTGGGTGAGTCGTAAATGTTTCAGAGGCCGGTGTTGATGAAGCAATCACTTTAACAGGACTTTATGTCCTACTTCAGGTATGTGGTTTACATCTAAATTTGAACTTGCACAATCTGTGCTTAAGCAATTGCTGTTTGGCTGGCCCAGTGCACATGAATTCAATGACTGCATAGCCCCGGCAATAATTGAAATGGAACTGTAAAAAAGCATTAGATGTCACAGCCGTGGTATACAGTTTTTTTTTTACCACGGCTAGTAACCAATCAGACTGTGAGATTTGCCAGATTTGTTTTATAAGGAACATTTTTTTTGGTTTGTCCACGGAATGCGGCACCATTTCGCGACCCCTGCTGGTTGCACCCGTAGATTGCAGTCGCATATCGAAGGTCTTCCTCGCTATGTCAGCTTAACTGTAGTCTGCATTGACGCCATGCCAAACGAGAACTGTGGATGTCTGCCCTCCTGAATTGTCAATGGGGTTTGTGCATTTCAATGGCTCCCACCGACGCCAAATTTTAAAGTTCATATCAAAGACACAAGCAACCTAGAGCTGCACCATGAATGTTTTGGTTTGTTAATACCCATTACTTCCAGGCACAGGACACAACATTCATAGCTTTTCCAGATGTTATTTTTCAGTCAAAAGAAATTTGAGAACAGCACAGTCGCATAGCAGAATGGAGTTGTCCTGCTGAGCTCCAACACCAGTGAAGAAGGTGGCTTTATTTTATGACATCAAGTCCAGTGGATCAAATTCAGTTCAGAAATTCAGAAATGTAGCAATATAGGTTCAGTGAGTTCAGAAAGATTTAGATCATATGCAGAGCGCTGGTGTTCCTGTTGTGGACTGCAAATACTTCTATATTATATCTCTCTGAATTTGCTTTAAAAACAAAACTGCTTCTGAAGTTGATAATATTATTTAAAAACTGGAATATAGTTTACCCACAATACTACAAATCTATTGGTCAACTGGTTTGGTCAATTATAAATGAAATGGAAATCCCAGGCCTGAAAAATTTTATTCCTTTGAGGTGTTTGTTGTGGTGATGGGTAAACTGTGTGCTGAGCATTTAGCTGAGAGTCTGATTTAGGCCCCAGTATTCATAAATGAAACCTCTAAGATATGGACGTCAAGACAAGACGATGTGCTTGAATGTACCCTTCATCAGACAGCCTGCAGATGTAGGAGAGGAAGCTGTCTGGCTGCATGCTGCTACTCTGGCAGCCATTTTGTGATTGCTGCTGTGATGGAGTAAGGAGGTGGCTGGAAATGAGTCCTGTAACTGGTGTGGTTTATTTTAATGAAAAACCATCATAAAACATATCTGCTGCCCTTTCTGTGAAGCTTTCTTGGAGAGCACTGTTTTAAGCGATAGGAAAAAGCTTTCCTCCCATTGGATTTTTATTTCTTCTTGTTTGCATTTGAATGAATTTCTTCATTTTATATTTCGTCACTTTATTGCCTCCTTTCTGCATTTCTTTATTGCCTTCTTTTTCGTTTTGCAGTGAGACATTAGTGAATGCAAAGACATTTTGCGGTTGACAAAATTCATAGAGCAAAATGTCGCCAATTAGGCTAGAGCTTTTAAATTCCACAAATGGACATTTGTAATCTACCAGATGAAAATAATTGTGTACAATCTATTCACAATCTGCTTACAAAATGATTTTTGTATTCTTAAAATACACTGCGCAATGCCAGGCCTTTGAAGAGCAATGGTGCAAAAGTACGATTAACTAATTACATTGAAAAATACTCAGTGGATGTAATGATATTTCTTGTGTTAATACTAAAATTCTGCTATTAGTCGGTTGTAGCACTACTTGTGCCGCAGACCCCTACATCCCATTCTAGTTTACCACTGCAGGCTGTGAAGGAGAGAAAATGGGTGGATTTCATTCTTACACCTTTTAATTCACGCCTCTTGGGCAGTTTTGCTCAGGAGGGGGAAAAGGCGACCAGGAAAACTGCATTTGGCTATTTATCTAACTTGCACACAAGCTGGAAATGAAGCATACTTTCAGTCGTATTTGGATTAGTAAAGTGCTGGATTTGTAGACAGTGTCCACATCTCCTTGTGACCTTTACCTTCTTCACCACACCTGACCTTGCTTGGTTTGATGTCGGTCACATCAGTGTTTTATTTATTTATTCATTTTATTTATTATTTTTTTCATGGACCATCCTATAGACCCACCCTGAAAAACACCTGCCACTATGTGCCTGCAATTATGAAGAGTTCATTTTACCGTAACCTACCTTGCGCTTATTTCCATCATCCTGTCGGAGTAGCCGGTTGCCTACAAGGGGACCTCCTACCTTTTATTGATCAACAGTCCCAAGGCAGTTAGGTCCTGTTTTTTCCTCATGTCACAGACTCAATGTGACCACTGAACAGCAGTACCCCAGATTATTTTGGTATATTGATGTGTAATTCCAAATAAATGGTGATTATTTTAGTATCCTCAAATTCTCTATGCACGCATTTAGGGATGCTGTTGACAAACTATATTTTTGCATTTAGGGACATGGTGGATCCTTTGAGTCCTTTGAGTCCTTCACTTTGCAGGCCTGCATACGAAGTGCACCCCTTAATTATTTGTGAAATCAGTAGTATTATAAATATAGATGAGAAATCGTTTATTTAGGTCCAGCATTATTTGTAATACAGATGTGCTCATATAGTAATCCAAGGAGAGGATCATTTAGCGGTTTTGTTTTAGGAAGTTTTGTTCCCAGTATGGGGAGGTGTGTGCAAGCGGGTGTGGATCTCCGTACTGCGCGGAACGAAGTGCGTGAAGCTGAAGCCTTTCGAGATTTTGAGGGACGGATAGTTCTTGGCTTAAATTATTTCAATTATTTGAAATTATTAAGTGGAGGTAACGGTAGTCTATCTGTTTATGCGTGTATTTATCTACCACCTCTTCCTGTTGCGCTGAGGTTGTGACCTTTTGCCTCTGACTCGAAAGGAGATTGGTGGATCTTGCTGACCACATTCCAGACCAGTTGCGATCACTTTTCTTTCACAAACAATGCACAGAGTGACTTCTCACTGTGGCATTTACGTTATAGGCTAATGTTAGTAACTGAGCAGAGCCATACATAATTTTATGTTGTAGATTATTTCCTGTTACATCTTCATGATGAGTCATGCCAACTGTTTGATGATGCCTAGTGCACGAGAGAACTGCAAACATGTTCACAGGAAGTTAAAAAAAATAAATAAATAAGGAAAGGTAGAGGAAGAACTGGCACATCTATTAATACCAATTGTACTACTGCCAGTTCAGGGTACAGTGATGGCAGCAATGCAGTTATCATTTGCATAAGCTACGGCAGTAAATTTGTGTAAATGCATTGTGTGCTGTAATGTGCAATGTAAATTACACAATGTAAATCAATCAGGAATATAAGCATTATGTAGAAAGGTAATTGTATGTAACAGGTAATTGTTTTTGTTTTTGTTTTTTTTTTGGATACGAAAGTAAGAAATTGATTCAGCTTTTATGTTTTTGTTCCTTCTAATTGAGCCTTGTGAAGTCCTTGGAATTACATTATGTAAATTACATTACTTTGATTCATGCAGACTTGTGCGCATTTGTGGTATATTGGTGAACTGACATGGTTTGTCAGTAAAAACAATAGAATGCTTAAATGGTGTGTCACACGGTTTAGTGAAACTTTTGCTTGTCAAATCCAGTCTCAAAGCATTGAACACGTGTAATGCAATTTTACAGAAACATCTCGAAGCTGTAAGTTTCTCTTCCTCCCTGTATAACAAGACAAAACACATTTTATTTGTATAGCCGCTCACGGCATCCGCTATATTACCATTAGAAATGTGTTATTTATTTATACGTACATGTTGCTGGATTCCTGTTGTGTCAGTTATTTTTCTAGTGTGAAATCTAGGTCATGGCTGGAATTCTAGAACGTTCTAAAGGTCACTCCATTAGACTCGCTGCGGTATGGGGGGGGGGAGAGAATGAAGTAAGCAAGATTTTTTTCTTTTCAATAAAATATTGGTAGCACAACAGGCTCTAACAGGATCAAACCGGTTTTTGTTGCCTAGCTTTCTGATTGGCTGACAGCCTGAACAAGGAGGCTGGATGTTACCATTTCTGGAAGAAGGGAGAAGCATTAGAATCGCTTCTGCTTTTCCCAAGCATTAGTGGCACAGGTGCTCCTTCAATTAATTTGACCATTCTCAGTTTTCTGTGCAATTTATAAATTGCCAGCTGTCACTCTATTAAGCTAGGGACTGGAAAACAAAGGACCTAAAGGATGTGCACACTGTTTCACTGTGCTCTCTCTCTCACTCTCTCTCACTCTCTCACTCTCTCACTCTCTCACTCACACACACACACTACACACACACACAGGACATGCATAACACAGAGATTTTGTTGTAAAAAATGGCAGGAGTGAAAATCTTTCATATTCAAATAATTTTAATAATTTAAGCCAAGAACTAGTTGAGGGAAAAGCTTTTGTTCAGATACAGCATCGATGGTTTGTTGCCATTTTGTCACGTTAACGGGTTAATATGCTGTACAAGCTCTGTTCCTGTTAAATCTAGAGCAACTAGCTGCGCTTATCCAACTATTTCTTACTTGTTTAATCACCACAGTGATACAAAGACAGAATCAGAGTGCTGCAAGATCTTCAATCTCACTCAGCATTTATCAAAATGATCAGGCTATTCTGCCAAACCTCATTAGTTCTGAGCAATGACCTCATATGAACACTGTTTTAAAAAATATATATATATATTGCCAGAAACCTTAACCGTGCTGTAAATGTACACGTGTGTATGATCTCTCTCTATGTACCAAGCTCTAAAACGTAACATTTTCCTTGGATATTTTATTTTTTTTTTTTTTTTTTTTGTTTGTTAAAGTTTAATAATTGATCAGTTTGGCTCGTTAGCTTGGCACCCTCCCCTTGGTTTTTTTCATTTTTTTTTAGTTTATCTATGTTCGTTGCCTCCCCCCGCCCTCAATGTGTCTGCTCTCAAAGTGGTACAGTCCGGGCTTAGCTGTAATTTTCCACTCGGTCGTACTGACTGTATCCGTCTGACTGTGCTGGAGAGGGGGAGGGGGGCACAGTGCGCATTTGTGTGCGTGTGCGTGAGGGGAATTTATGTAGCTTAGGGTGGAATGTGTGTGGGAGGGTTGTTGGCAGTGCACCCTTCTACATGATTGTGTTTGTTTTGTAGTCAAAGAAGGCAGTGTGTTTAACTTTTAGTTTAGGTGTTTTGGGTGTGTCAGTGTTTCGGGTAGGATACATATTTACATATTTATGCTGTGTGTGTGTGTGTGTGTGTGTGTGGGGAAAACGTTTTTACCTGTCAGAGCCGTGGTGCCACTTTGTGTGTGCATTCATGTGCTTTTGTGTGCGATGGTCTCTTTGTCTCTAAGGACTCCCATCTATCGTCATGCCCACTCAAAAACACTTGGTACATTCCCAACCCCCCTTAGTCTCTATCTTATGACCAGCATTTGCTCGCCTGTTCTGCGTGTTGTCACCTTTGCGTTATTTATTTATTGTTTGTACAAATGCAGGGAGGTGTTCCTTTACAGGCTACACCCAGATGTTATGGTCTATCCCAGGGGCCTCCAGCCCTGTTCCTGGAGATCTACTGTCCTGTTGGTTTTCACTCCTAAATCAGCAAAGCACACCTCATTCAACAGCTAGAGATCCTGTTGAGCTGTTAATTAGTAGAATCAGGTGTGCCAACTTTGGGTTGCAATGAACCTACAGGACAGATCTCTAGGAACAGGATTGGTGACCACTGGCCTTTCCCCTATTATATTTGTTTACAAAAAACTCAGGGTTGTAAAAATAAAAAAATAAATTACAGCTATTCGATTGCTTCCCTTCTTAGCAACTTTTCTACACTTATAGTCAGCCCTGGTGAACCATGTAAGCTCTGGTTAAGATGTGCGTAACGTCTCTTATTGGTGACGACATGCAAAACTTATCTCGTTGTCTCTTATAGGTTGAGATATGTATAGAATTGTCCTTTATTGGTTAAGATGTTAATAACTTTCTATCTTATCGGTTGAGACTTATATAACGTGGTCTCTTATTGGCTATGTCGTGCTTGATTTTGGTCAATGAACCCTGGAACAGGGTCTGTGGTGCGCTTTTGGGATGGGCTTGGACCGCATGCAAGAGATCGATACCATGACACGGGTCAGTATTCAACGGTTGGGTCAAGTGAATGATGGTTAGAATAAATTGTGTGACAAAACAAATGAAGGATGCACAGTCCTTAGCGTTAATTACATGTGAACCATTTGAGGAATTTGCCAGTGCAGTCTGTAATATTCAGAGTCAATTTTGGCCCACATTCGACATAATTGGCTTACTGGGCCTAATTTTATGATGATGTCCTCTTGGATTCGAATCGCCAAAAACATTTGCTCTCCCCTCGACTTTCTAGTGAACTCAGCGTGGTTGGTAGTAGCAGAGTACAGTTTGGGCTTGTGTCCCTTAGACTAGTGATCCATCCCTTTTCAGTTCATGAGCTCCAGTTCCATGTATTTTATGTGAGCAAACTGGAGGAAACCGCCTTGTGTGGGTTAGCAGGTTTAGGCTCTTGTCATTCCTTAAAGTGCATTATGGCGCATTCACATACGTCGTACGTCATGTCAAACTGAATTCACGCATTGACTTGTCAACACAAACAGACTTTCAAACAGGTCACTGTTTCTCAAACAGGTCACTGTTTCACAACAAACAGTGACCTGGACGCAGGCTTTCACTATCCGTAAGAAGGCATGCTGTGATTGATACCAGAGCTTTAGAGGCCCCTCTTGGCCAGGGAAAACTGCTCTGGGAGTCAAGCTCACGGTTTTTTGTTTTTTTGTGTTTTTTTTGGTCAGAAATCCTCAAGAGTAATGGGAATATTTATAGATAGTTTTGTGTTTAGCCCAGTTATTTTTCCTGTGAAGCCACTTGAAGTAACTGCTTCACAGACATGGAATTTCAAACCTTGGCAGGTCCAAACAGGCCAAAAAAATAATAGTTTTAATTATATTTGGTTTGTTTTTTTGTGACAGGATTTTCACGTGGCAGTTTTTTGGGCACTATTCCATTTGCTGTCGCTTGCCCTGTATTTTAAAAGGTGTGTCTCTAGCTACACAAGTGCACTTCCAGCCTGTAGCGTAGTGGTTAAGGTAAATGATTGGGACCCGCAAGGTCGGTGGTTCTAATCCCGGTGTAGCCACAATAAGATCCGCATAGCCGTTGGGCCCTTGAGCAAGGTCCTTAACCCTGCATTGCTCCAGGGGCGCATTGTCTCCTGCTTAGTCTAATCAACTGTACGTCGCTCTGGATAAGAGCATCTGCCAAATTAAAATAATGTAATAATGTAATAATGTAAAATACGCAGCGGAGGCGGTCTCTAAACCTGCGGCCTCCACGCTTGAGGCCTGTACCGCATGCTCAACTGTAAGCAGGCTAAACGCCAATCTTACACCAATTGTTCTTTCTCCTTTAGGTTATTTGCACTGGCGCCTCATTGACTCCATGAGAATAACGTCACACACTCGACCAGGTAAGAAAGCGGACTCGTAATAAGACCTCACTGCAAAGCTTGATCTTGGTGTTTAATGTTGCATTTATTTCAGAATGTAAAAATATATCACTATTCAGACAAATAGCCCCAAGAAAAAATGGTAACATTGACAAATTGGTCTCAGCATTGTGTTCAACTGAGGGACTTTCAGACCTTAAACCAAACTTAATCAATAAACGCAAATAAACATACTCGCGTGTAAAGGTTTTAGTCTATGCATATTTTTTTATTAATAGCGTGACTATGTTGAAGCGTTAGCTTAGTTTAGTCTGAGCAGACAAATACCTTCCGCTGGCCCCTTGTAACTGGGCAGACTTTGGCTTCAGCTCTTCTGATTTGCTGAAGGGAAATGGCCAATGAGAGCAGAAGGGAGTAGTGTGGTGGGTGTGACCTGTGAGAGATCATCATATGACTTTGTCGCAGTGCATTCTTTTTGTAATGGAAAGGAAGTTAACCCTTAGTTTTTTGTGTGCTAACTTTAAAATCAGAAAGGGCCACTTTAATGTTATCTGTCTTCGCTGATAATCTCTGGGGATTGAATTTGCTGGAACAGTCTGCAGTCTGTAGTAACTGCTTGTGACTGAACCGGTTAGCAATTGCTGTTTGAAATGGTACTCTGCTGCAAGGAGCAATTTTGAAAAGGACTGGTTAATCTGGTTAATCTAGGGCATTGGACACAATCAGAGACTGCAGTTCAATGTAGCTGCAGTGCGCAGTGGTTTTCATTGCAAGTTTGCTCAATGTCAAAAGAAAAATCTAGAACGGGTGAAAAACACTGCCAAAAGTATAAGGGCTCCCCCTGGCGTTGGTTCATGGTTACTACAGCCAGCGCTTGAGCTGGTCCTCAGCCGGGCGCAGGGTAGAGTTTGGGTCTGAAGGCCTGCTCGTCTCTCTCTCTCTCAGGAGAAAGATGGACGTGGCTGTAGCAGAGGAGCCTCAGAAGAAGATCTTCCGGGCCCGAAAGACGATGAAGATCAGCGATCGACAGCAGCTGGAGTCCCTCCACAACACCCTCCCGTCCTCGAAGGCTGCCTGCCCCTCTCCCCCTCTGCTGAACGGGAGGCACCCGGCGGAGGGACAGAAGGAGAGCGAGAGGGAGAAGGAGAAGACGAGTGCGGGGAGCAGCCCGATGGGGACCCGCTCGTCCTCGCCCGCCTCGCGCTCCCCCACTCCCCTGGCTCTCTCCCTCTCCCTGTCCCCGTCCCCTCCCGCCAAGACCCCGGAGGAGCCGGCCGCCCTCGGCACCGAGACCGCGCCCTCTTCGCCAGCGTCACGTGCGGGCGCCACGGAGATGGAGAGAGGGAAAGGGGACGAGGGCAAAACGCCCGCGAGCCCCTCGGCGGACAGAGGAGAGGGAAAGCGTGGAGAGAAGGAGGAGGAAAAGGAGGGACGGGTGAAACCATCCGTCTTGCCGGAGAAGGAGAAAGAGAAAGAGGTGCGTTAAGAGGTCGGGTGTTTTGAGGGCTTGCGGGGTGGCATGGGTACAGTGAGGGGGTAGGGGAGTTTAAGGCAGTGGAAATTAGGTTAGATTAATTCACAGATTCAAAAAGTTGAGTAATTCTGTGGTACATGTTCTCCTTGGCATAGCAAATCATCTCTGACTTGCCTTCTCAGGATGACCCCCCAAAACCCCAGGGGTCCCCTAAAGAAGCCCCTGCGGGGTCCCCTGCAGCTCCCCTCCCCTCTGAAGGAACGGATGAGGACAGAGAGAAAACGGCGGAGACCAAGGAGGCGGTTGCCATGGATACCGGCCCTTCAAACGATGCCCCGGAGGACACCACTCCCATCCTGGACAAAATGGCGGCCGCCGCCTCCTCCCTGGCGCAAAGCCCTGCTCCGCCGGGCAACACCACCACGTCCTCGCCGTCCCTCTCGCCCTCCCACGCACCGGAGTCCGACCAGGAGGTGAAGGAGGGATTCCTGGTCCTCAGCGAAGAGGAGGAGGCCCAGGGGGACAAGGAGGATGAGAAGGAGAAGGAGAGGGAAGAGGGCGAGGACCGGCAGGATGGAGAAAAGATGGAGTTGGAGAAAGGGGGTGAGAAGGAGGAGGGTACTGGAACTCGTGCTCAGTCCGCGTCACCCCCTCCTCCCGCCTCACCTGTGCCCTCTCCCGGAGAAGGTAAGCTGCACCTGGATCCCTTACCTGTAGTGAATGTCTACTGGAATGGTATTCTGCACTGCTTTGCAGATTTTCTGCAGCATGAAACTGTTTATGCAAGTGCTAATTTGTAAAGTATGCCCCTGAGCATATATCGTGTGTGTGTGTGTATGTGTGTGTGTGTGTGTGTGCGCGCATGTGTAGAAATTCAATTGTGTGTTTCGTATTGTAGTTTTTGGAAAATGTGTTCAAAGTAAGGAGTTGGCAGATATGAGCGATAAGATTGAATTTCGACAAAGGTGATTAATGTAGTTGTGAATGAATTCATAATTCAAGTTTCGAGAATTTTCACGAGATCATAAAACCCAAGTGGAATTGGATCCAATTATAGCACCCACTAACATTCACCCCATATGTGTGACGCTGACTCATTCTTTTGAGTTTTCCTTGCTGAAAATGACTCTAGCTTCCCGTGTCTTTCTTTTATTGGCCTTCATGTAGCTGTCGTTTAAAAAAAGAATTCCCCAATAAGTAAGGACTGCTCGCAGCAGCTCCGAGTATGCTAGGATCAATTCTTGAGCTCAATAGATCCTGTCTGCTGTGCTGCACCAATCAGGACCATGCGATGAAAACCCAGTGGACAAACCTCTAAACTATATCTAAATAAAAAAACATTCAGAACTGTGATTGTCTGATCACAATAACCTTGGCTTTGAATTGGTTTACTTTTTTGTTAAAAATGCCTTCAGCTACGACAATAGACAATAGACCTCAAATTGGGCTAAAAGTCATTCACACGAGTTGTACAGGCTGGGTGTGACCATTCGCCAGTCAATCACTGATTTTCCAGCTTTCACCGAGATATCGCCCAGAGCTGGTTTGGCAGGTGAGGGTTTTGAGGTTTGCCTTTCTGGGCTTGGGCGGGACCTGAAAGTGAACTGAAGATAATTAGTGGAAACACAGCCGTGGGTCACTGTAGTTTGTGAAGTAGACGTCGATCAGTGACATGTAGAAGCAGGATCTCCTTCAGCTAATAACGGCGTTACCAAGAACAACTATTGAAGCTGCATTTTCAATAGTGCAAGGGCTTGCAGGCTCTTGGGTTTTGATTGGTTTTGAGTCTGCTCAAAACCACGATACAGGACTAATAAGGGTTTTCTTTGGCATACCTTCAGTTTTAACAAGGGACAAAACCCAACAGCTTCCTCATCCCAGATCTTCTGCCGTTGAGCCCTGGTGTGTGGATTGTCTGTAGGATTTGCTGCTGTAACTTGCACAGAAACGATGCGATGTGCTAGTATCACTGCTGGTGAGTCTTGTGGCTTTTGACTCTTGACTTTCACCGCCATTTTGCGATGACTGCTTGGTGTGAGGGTGAAACGCAGTGGCGGTGAAATGATGGTGGGCGTTTGAATGCCGCCATTTTCCCGGCACTTTTCGGCTTTCTGGTGGTGCAGGGCCCGTAGGTTTACCTCGTTGGGCCCCTTGCGCTTTCGGCTTTGTGGTGGTGCGGGGCCCATAGGTTTACCTCATTGGGCCCCTTGCGTTTTCGGCTTTCTGTTGGTGCGGGGCCCGTAGGTTTACCTCGTTGGGCCCCTTGCTCTTTCAGGCGGCGAGGTCCTGACGCGTCAGAGGAAGCGCGCCTTGACGGGAGTCGTGGAGCCCGGCCAGCTGCCGGAGAGCGGAGAGAAGGAGCAGCCGGAGAACCAGAGGAAGAGGCCGAGGGTGGAGAGGGACGAGCTGGAGGCCCACATCGAGCTGAAGATCAGCGGGAACGCCGACAGCCGACACAAGCTGGAGAAGGTCTGTCTTATGGCCGTCCCTGCAGGTGGCACTGCAGATATTATAATGTTGTGTTTTTGTCTCTGACCCTCCCCTCCATCCCTGCAGGTGGTGCAGCAGTTATTATAATGTTGTGTTTTTGTCTCTGACCCTCCCCTCCATCCCTGCAGGTAGCGCTGCAGATATTATAATGTTGTGTTTTTGTCTCGGACCCTCCCCTCCATCCCTGCAGGTGGTGCAGCAGTTGGTGGCAGAGCAGCTTCGGGTTCTGCAGCTCAGCGTCTTTGACAGGAGTCTGCAGGAGCTGAGAGAGAGGGTGGAGAAGATCGACTGTGCCACGAAGCACCAACACACTCTTGACACGCTGCAGGTAACCAGGGCGACAGCCCTCCACCAACACACTCTAGGCACACTGCAGGTAACCAGGGCAACAGCCCTCCACCAACACACACTTGATATGCTGAATGTAACCAGGGCACCAGCCCTCCACCAACACACATTCTACACATTGCAGGTAACCAGGGCGACAGCCCTCCACCAACGCACTCTTGACACAGTGCGGGTAGCAAGGACAGCAACCCTCCCCATGCCAAAAACCCTGTAGCGCTCCTCCCTGTTAACTGCTGAACCTTCTTTTCTGCCAGGCCAAGATCACTCGACTGACCAAGAAGTTTGGAGCAGCCAACCAGGCCAGGGAGAACCTCAGGAAGCCCCAGGAGGTGAGATGATAAGGGTTGTGCAGGGTTGGGTCAGTGCATGGGTCAGTGACTGATTTCACCAAAGTACAGCTTGGGTCAGTGGCCGGCTTCATCTAGTACAGCATATGTCAGTGACCGGATTCGCTTTGTACGGTATGGGTAGTGGCAGTTCTCATCAAACACCGCAGTGAGACTTTTTTGTTGTTGTTGTTATAATGTCTACAGTTTCTCCATTGGTCTTTGTACCGGACACTGTTTTAAGTTTTTTGGTCAATATGACGACATGCGAGCCAATCGGCTAAACGGGAGGAAACACAAGTCCAACCTGAGGTTAGTCGACGTGCATCCGGCCTCCGCACACCCTGCATCTTGAATACTTTGTCTGCGGAATGCATCGATGTAAATTTTAAATCATTTATAATATCGAAGGAGGAAGGAGAAGAACCCATCGCACTCTTTTCCTCGCCAAACAAAGATAAGATTGGCGGTTTGGGAATATTTCGGTTTTCGGAAAAGGCCAGACGGGTGCGGATTAGAGCCGGAAGATCGCCCGACCTGTAGACTGCGTGAGAAGAGTGGCGGTGGGAGGAGGCAATAGGTCAAACTTGCGTGTGCGTTTACGGGACCATCACCCAGCGATCTTTGCCAAAATTAAGGTAAAGTCGGCTTGAAGCTGACCGTGGTAATAGCTAGCCCACGTTAGCCTAATAGTTTGCAAGTTCCAAAAAAAACTTGCCGTTAGCTAACTAGCTTTTTAAAAATTATTATTATTGAATTTGTCTTTGAACTAACTCGCAGACTTTGCTGCAAACCCTCAATAGGCCTGCAATGACTTTGAATGCACATTTACTCACACTTCCTGCAAGTCTGCAATTCTGCAGACTTTGGGCTCATTCGGGTCGCTTCCTTCTTATTCCCGACGCCTGAAGGAGGACGCAAGGAAAGGATGGAGGAATCGAGGACACGTGTATTAGGCAAACGGAACGTCCTTGTTCAGTCCCACGTCAGGCTGGGAAATGGAGCCGCAGGTCAATCGTTTATACGTCACGCATTCCGAAAAAATACTTTCGTAAAGGATGCACTCGTGTGTCCTTGCTGAAGCATCCTCCAGGAGCCTCCTGCAGAGTGGATTTGACTGATGTTACATGAGCTGTAGCCTATGGCTCTGGGTGGACGAATGTCCTCCGCTGCATGAAAGGATATTGATGGGAGGGGAACGGAAAATTGACATTTCATCTGATTTGAATACACGCTCTCTGGTACACGATGGCGTCAAATCTCGAAAAATCTCATTTTTGGATGGGGAAAAAAGACCTTGGTGGGAAAATATGTTATGAAGGAAAAAGTTGTCTAACTATATATATAGCTACCATATTTTACTGCTTTTTAATCATAGCTTCTTCTTAACCAAAACTACAAAGGGAAATATTGCCGAAAATTTGAATCGTTCAGCATATATGTACGTACATAGGGTTTTTGAAATATTTGTTTCCCTAGTCACCTGTGGGATCGATTAACCGTAAAAAAACTAAAAAAATAAACAGATTCAAATGTCCAGGGCAGGCAGGTGAGGACTGAAGATACGGATAAAATAAGCGATTGGAACGAGCCCTTTCCTTGAAGGGAATTGCCCATAATTGCGGGGAACTGTGGGTAGCGCGCTGGTGCAGTGGATAGCGCTGTCCTGGGTTTGGAATGGGCCTTTCGGTGTGGAGTTCGCGTGTTCTCCCCATGCCTGTGTGGGTCTCCTCCAGGTACTTCAGTTTCCTCCCGCGGTACAACAAGGTTAACAATTTAATAACTTCACGTGATGGCGTGACGTTATTAAATACACCAGCGTATACATCAGTGTATTTTGCTCCTTACTAGTTACAGCTCACCTTTTTTTTTCTTTTTTTTTCTTTTCTTTTTTTTTTTTCTTTGCTTTTCATTCCAAGCATTTTTTAGGCAAATGTTAATGTGGTTGCCCATGTAATTTCCCGCTGTTGCATATAAGATCTGTTGGTTATATTAATTCATTAATGTTTATTTTAATTTTTTTTGACACTGGGATCTGTGATTTCTGCCTATTTATATTTATATTCTAGTTTTACAGCAACCTTGCCGTGACTGCTCTGTTACGAATAGCAGCCGGGGTTTTCCAAGACAAACAGCCCCCGCCTTTTTCATAACTGCTGAACATTTATGACTCATCAGTGCCCCCTCTGGCTATTTACTGTCCCGACACGCCTGATGCAGGTAGTGGATGGCACTCTCTTGTCATATAGATTTGCGTGAGGTCCCAGATTTGCTCAATCGGATTAAGGTCTGGACTTTTTTTCCCAAGTCATAACTTTTATGTCACCAGGTGATTCTTTTCATCAAGCGACCGGCATCATGTAAGGCTACGTTGTGACTCAGGTAGAGAGCTCCTTCTGTTTAACACTGTGACACTGCTCAAAGCTTGTGTTACCTTAAATACTGGAACAACTGACCATCAGAAGTAGAATAATGCAGAATAATATTTGCAGAATAATGTTGCTTCAAACCAGGTGTTTAGCATCAACAATTCAAACATGCATTCATGCCATGCAAAAGTCAAAAAATAAAATGTGCAATTTTTCTAAAACAAACTAACACACCCTTAAAACCAACTAATACTAAACTTATATATATATATTTAATATTTAGTCAAAATCCATAATTGTTTATATTCGGATATATTATTACATAATTGTATTGATAAACATTTTGTTGTTAATACAACAAAGTCTGCGAAGTACTTTGCATAAAGCATCCTAAATGGAATTCACTTACGTGTATAGGCCTTTACATAGGTTTCCAAACGCATAGATATTGATTATACGAAAGAACAAATTCAGCTAAGAATAAAAGTACGAATGCCAGGTGGTGGATGGCACTCTCTTGTCATATAAATTTGCGTGAGGTTGTGCTTCCACATCTCAGCATCGTGTCCTTTTTCCATACCCCCCAAGCCCTTGTCCAATCGGGGATTCGCCTGTCCCCAGAAATATGTCATTAGTCTGCAAGTCCACAGTCTGTGAGTGAGATTTCTTTTTTCTTTTCTTTTTTTGCCCACAGAAGGGGGAGATGTTACGCCCATCCCAAATATTTTCATGAGTTCATTTCTAGTATGTAGGCTAATGCTTGAGAGACTTCACGGTGGTCCAGCAGTGTCTCTCCCCCTTTGGTTGATGAATGGCAGTTGTTGGTAAATTTAATGTGAGCGCCTGCTTGTTTTGATTGATTAGTAAAAGGAAAAACTCCACCAGTCCCATGAAAGGAATGCCGGCTTCAAATCACTCATCTCTCGCTCTCCGCAAACGTATTTGTGCAGTGCCAATATGTACGTTCTGTCCCCAAGGCAAATTATCATCATCAATCACTTTTATTAATAAATGAGTGACATGTGTTCCCAACAAGTTACAGTAGTGTGCAGCTTATTTATCTTCACACAATGAAGATAAATCAGAAACCAAGTACTACTCAAGTATGTATTTCATGTAATATTGGTTCATGTAGATGAAAATAAGTAAACCGATAACAATATATTGTGAAAACAAAAATAATAGTCTCTTTTGTCAATATCTAGTGTGGCCACCCTAGATAAAAAAGTAGAATAATGCAGAATAATATTTGCAGAATAATGTTGCTTCAAACCAGGTGTTTAGCATCAACAATTGCATCAAACATGCATTCATGCTATGCAAAAGTCAAAAAAAAAAAGTGAAATTTTTCAACAACAAAAAAAATAACACACCCTTAAAACCACACCCTGCAAAGTACTTTGCATAAAGCATCCTAAATGGAATTCACTTCCGTGTATAGGCCTTTACATAGGTTTCCAAACGCATAGATTTTGATTGTACGAAAGAACAAATTAAGCTAAGAATAAAAGTATGAATGCCAAATGTTTCTGGAACTATTCATAAGCACAGTCCACCACATTTCAGTTCACTCAACCTCTTTTGCTGCCTCCTTTTAGGTGCTGGATTTTCAGTTGAAGAAATGTTGTCCTACACAGCCCTGTGTACATTATTTGTCATCCGCACGTAGATATGGTGAACATATCATGGAATTCATTTTTTAATTATTTTTTTCCCTCCAATACAATCAACATAATTGGGAAAACGTAAGAAGTGCTTGACTGTTATTTTGAAGGGCGTTGCTTTAAGTGCAATGGCTTTGCTGCAAATTCGACCTAAAATTCAATTTTTTAAGAGGTCTCGTGAAGCATTACATTTAACTTGAGGATACCCTCAAGGATACTGTCATTCCCTCGGAGAGCGGAAGACTGATCCTATTTTTCTCGTTCGGTGTCGTAACTCAAAGGCTTTCTGTTTTTTTTCCTGTAGATCTCCGCTCTATCCTGTGCGCCCAGCGGCAGTCCCGCTCAGCGGTAAGTCAGCTCTCCCGACCCGTCCGCCCCTCCGTCCGCTCCAGCGTCCGTTACTGAGCCCCATCTGACACATTCGCCTTCAAACGCTTTACTCTGAGTGACAAAAAAATTACCATGGCTTTTCAGACCCGCTCTCTGAAGGTGGACTCGTTGCAACGTGGCATTCGCACGCTTGTCACATATTTGGAGGAGGCGTGTACGTTAGCGTGAGAAGGACAAGCAAAACTAGCTCGGCTAAATACTTGACGTTTCAAAAAAAACCGGCAGTTGGGAGGTCGCGTCAGGTCAAAGCCAGGAGTTCATTGTCTAAAAAGACATTTTATTTGCGTTTTACGGCAGCATGGTGCCACTTGGCACTGTTACGTCATTCTTCTGGGAACGCGCCTGCTTTCCCACCTCGCTCTGGTGGAGTTGGCGGCAGAACTGAAGGCTTGGCTTCTTGGCTTCTTGTCCCGGGTCTTTCTCACGCTACGCCCAGATCGGCGGCCACGTGTGACATGAGCACGTGTGACATTACATAACATTATTGGCATTCGGCAGACGCTCTTATCCAGAGCGACGTACAGTTGTTTAGACTAAGCAGGAAGACAATCCTCCCCTGGAGGAATGCAGGGTTAAGGGCCTTGCTCAAGGGCCCAGCGGCTGTGCGGATCTTATTGTGGCTACACCGGGATTAGAACCACCGACCTTGCGTATCCCAGTCTGTTACCTTAACCACTACGCTACAGGCCGCCCTTATGATGCGTTGCAGTCTGCGGGCGGAGGTAAATCTGCAGCTCATCGCTTTTAAACCGCGGCGTGTTGGACTGCGCCCTGCAGAACCGCAGCGGCTACGCGTATGAAACGGGCCACGTTAGGCTACACAACATGCACATCCTCAAATATAATACGTATGTATCATTTGGATCTGCTGTAATGAAGGCTTGTTTTTTAAATGCGTTAGCGTTTTGATAGGTGTTGGCCTACAACAAATGGTGATTTTTATCAGTGGATGTGTGACCTTCACTTTTTTGAGAGAAAATGAAATGCACTCGTGTCTTACAAAGTGCATACGTGTTGTCAGGTTTTGTTTAGTTTTTTTGGCTTTTTTTCCTCCCCTGTCCTTCAGCTGTTGTTTGGCCTGCATGTGACCTGCAAGCATCAGACATCTTGACTGGGACTGTTGCCAGAATGTCTCCACTGTAGTGACTGTTGTGGGCACATTGGAATAAATTTGTGCAAATACATTTTGCAGTTTTAGATTTTCAAAATCTAGCCAGTAAATCCATGTACACGCAGAAACATACAGCCATGCGAGACTCATCCTGGCTAGGAGGCTCCTTATGGGTCAGGCAGACCCCTGTATGACCTGAACACCAGCCTCCTGAGGGGGCCCCTCTGCAGGTTAGCTGTGTGACACCGCCCTCTGGGGGTAAAGGATGTGTACTGCAGCATGTCGAACTTCACTTCCTGAGTCCTCCACCGTGATAGCATGATTTTTTATTTCCTCCTTGGGACTGCTGCAGTGGTTAAATGTTATCATCACTTTTTCCTTTTTCCTTCATGCTGATGTATCCTCCTTTCTCCCTGTCTTTTACAGGACAGCCCGGTCCGTCCTGGACTCGCAACGAACCATGCTGACCACAAGCCCAGCAGGCTCCACAGGTGAGCCCTCTGTCCCCCGCACCTGTCTGTTATAACCCCACCCCATCCTTTACCCCACACCTGTGTAATAACCCCACCAGTCCCTTATCCCACACCTGTGTAATAACACCACCAGTCCATAATGCATTAGAACATTAATGTAAATTGAACCAAACAATTCCAATAGCACTGAACTGTAACTGTGGTAACAACACGACCACTGTCTGTTCTGGCTCCACGGTGGTGGAACGAACTCCCCGTTGAGGTCAGAACTGTAAAATCTCTTCCCACCTTCAAGCGCAAACAGAAGACGCACCTCTTCAAGCAGCACCTCTCCCCATCCCTCCCTACCTCCCTCCCTTGTTGTCTTTCTGTGATTTACTTTTTTGTGTATCGGTATTTTTAGTTTGGCTAGGCAAGCAGTGTTTGGCTAGTTAAGTTTGGTCACTTTTGCTTTGTTGTTTATAAAAAAAAATAGGCCCTGGTCCTTATCGTTGTTGTAGAGGTAGCAGTTGAAATTGTACTTCCCTCTAGGGTCTTTCAGCACACTTATCCCTGGTTATGGGTATGCACTTGTACGTTGTTGTACGTCGCTCTGGATAAGAGCGTCTGCCAAATGCCATTAATGTAATGTAATGTAATTATATGAGGGTAATAATACTAATCCATCTTCCTCTCTCCCCCACCCTCGTTCCCTCTCCTTGGCCCTGCAGGTCCGCCCAAAATCTTCTCCGCCCCCAGCCCCTCTACCTCCAGCCCGGTGGCCCCGGCCGCTGCTCTCTCCCTCATCAGCACATCCAGCTCGGCCTCTCCCACCACCTCCGTCACGAGTGCCCCGCCCTCCACGCCCCACAAACCCAACGCCCCCCACAGCCCCGCCACCCCCACCCCCTCCAAGCCCATGTCCCTGCAGCCCCTCCTCATCCAGCTGCCCCTCGCCGTCGCCAACGCCCAGGGCGGCACCCTGCTGGCCAATCACGGCGGCGGGATGGAGCTGGTTCCCGTGACCTCGCTCGCGGGGCCGAGCCCCCTGAACAAGGCGAAGGCCGCCAACGCCGCCCCCGCCACCTTCATCCTGCAGAAGACGGTCCCGTCCTCCGCCGCGGTTCCCGTGCCCTCCTCGCCGTCGCTACCTCAGATCACGCTGGCCCGGGCAGCCGTGTACGCGGGGAGCGGCGGGATGGTCACCGCCCCCGGCTCCGCCGTGTCCGTCACCTCCGCCCGCACCCCCGCCCAGTGCGCCTCCGCCGTGGGGGCCACCTCCGCCTCCTCCCTGCCCACGTCCTCCACCCCCGCGGCCACGGGGGGGCAGTCGTCAGGGGCCACGGCCTCCGCCCCACTGTCCGGAGCGGCGATGGCCTCGAAGACAGGTAAAAAACCGGGGCACGCCAATCTTGGCTCAAAAATGTATTGCACACCACAGTGGACAACAGCTCTCATTGCAGTGTTGACTTACCATGGGCCTGACTGCGGTATACAGTACTGTGCGAAGGTTTTAGGCAGTGCTTTCAAAAATAGAAGTGTTAATAGTTTATTTTTATCAATGAACAAAATGCAAAGTGAGCGGACAGAAGAAAAATCTAAATCAAATCAATATTTTGTGTGAGCACCCTTTGCCTTCAAACCAGCATCAATTCTTATAAGTACACTTGCACAAAGTCAGGGATTTTGTTGCCATATAGTCAGGTGTGTGATTAACCAATTATACCAAACAGGAGCTCATGATCATCAACTTAATATGTAGGTTGAAACACAATCATTAACTGAAACAGAAACCACTGTGTAGGAGGGTTAAAACTGGGTGAGGAACAGCCAAACTCTGCTTCCAAGGTGAGGTTGCTGAGGACAGTTTAATGTCAGAAGTCAAATACCATGGCAAGACTGAGCACAGCAACAAGACACAAGGTAGTTATACTGCATCAGGTATAGGTCTCTCCCAGGCAGAAATTTCAAGTCAGACAGGGGTTTCCAGAAGTGCTGTCCAAGCTTTGTTGAAGAAGCACAAAGAAACGGGCAACACTGAGGACCGTAGACACAGTGATCGGCCAAGGAAACTTGTGCAGCAGATGAAAGGCACATCATGCTAACTTCCCTTCACTATCAGAAGATGTCCAGCAGTGCCATCAGCTCAGAATTGGCAGAAACCAGTGGGACCCAGGTACACCCATCTACTGTGCGGAGAAGTCTGGTCAGAAGTGGTCTTCATGGAGGAATTGCGGCCAAAAAGCCATATCTCCGACGTGGAAACAAGGCCAAGTGACTCAACTATGCATGAAAACACAGGAACTGGGATGCAGAAAAATGGCAGCAGGTTCTCTGGACTGATGAGTCAAAATGTGAATTATTTGGCTGTAGCAGAAGGCAGTTTGTTCGCCGAAGGGCTGGAGAGCTGTACAAGAATGAGTGTCTGCAGGCAACAGTGAAGCATGGTGGAGGTTTCTTGCAAGTTTGGGGCTGCATTTCTGCAAATGGAGTTGGGGATTTGGTCAGAATGAATGGTCTCCTCAATAGTACAGGCAGATACTTATCCATTATGCCATACCATCAGGGAGGCATCTGATTGGCCCCAAATTTATTCTGCCGCAGGACAACGACCCCAAACATACAGCCAGTGTCATTAAGAACTATTTTCATCGTAAAGAAGAACAAGGAGTCCTGGAAGTGATGGTATGGCCCCCACAGAGCCCTGATCTCAACATCATCAAGTCTGTCTGGGATTACATGAAGAGACGGAAGCATTTGAGGCTGCCTAAATCCATAGAAGAACTGTGGCTAGTTCTCCAAGATGTTTGGAACTACCTACCTCCCGAGTTCCTTCAAAAACTGTGCAAGTATACCTGGAAGAATTGATGCTGTTTTGAAGGCAAAGGGTGCTGAGACCAAATATTGATTTGATTTAGATTTTTCTTCTGTTCATTCACTTCTGTTCATGCATTTAGTTAATTCATAAAAATAAACTATTAACACTTCTATTTTTAAAAGCATTCTTATTTTACAGCATTTTTTCCCACCTGCCTAAAACTTTTGCACAGTACTGTATGTCATGTTAATACAGTGTCCTTTTCTCAGATACTCAAGCTACAAGCCGTGCCCCTGACTCCACAACCGCAAAGTCACCAGCTCAGGTAAGAGGCCGGTCCTTAAGACTGCATCCTTTACCAGGACACTTCATGGGCTGGTGTCACAGATTAAGCTTAGTCCTTGATTAAATTGAGTTTTGTATGGAGAATCTGAACTGAAACTTGGTTTAATGTGTGCATACGAAACCTCATAAATGGCAAAAAAAAAAAAATAGCAGTCGATAAATCAACTGACACATTTTTCAACGGACATGAATAATACAGTAACACTTGGATGATTTTATGATGGTGTCTGATATGTGTGAGTTCTGTGTGGTGTTGGAGATGAGCTCAGAGGTGTGTGAGGGTGGGTCATAGTTATGTACTGCATGTTTGTCAATCTCGTTTTGCAGGCATCTCGTGGCGGCAGGGCAGGGGCTGTCATCGACCTGACTGAGGATGATGATGATGTACTAGGTCAGCCCCCCATCTCTCTCTCTCTCTCTCTCTCTCTCTCTCTCTCTCCCCCTCTTCCTCTTCCTCCCCCTCTTCCTCTCCCTCTCTCTCTCTGTTGCATGTTGTATGACTGTGCCGTATGTGTGTGTAGTGTGTGGTATGAGTGTTCTGCGTATTGTACAACATTGTGTAGTCTGTTGTATGGGAAGACGCGTAACCCAACACCAATCGCTCCCGACGAGCTGGTTGGTGCCTTGCGTGGCAGCCAGTTGCAGTTGTGTGTGTGTGTGTGTGTGTGAATGGGTGAATGAGAGACATCAATTGTCAATAAAGTGCTATGTAAATGCAGTCCATTCAGCATTTAATGTGTTCTCCGTCTCCTGCAGTAACTGGGGTAAAGAAAGCTACGGTCCAATCAGCTCCCAGCGTGTCGGCATCCCCGTCCTCCTCATCGCCTTCATCAGTCGGCCAGCGGGCTGCTGGGGGCCCCCCGCCCCTCAACAGCCACGCCACCATGCACTCTCAACCCAGCGGTAAGCACCTTACGTCACAGCCGAGCGGAAAAGGCTTTATGTCACCAACGTGCACGCTCAGCCACTCAGAAAGGGCTTTGCAGACGCCGCTACACGCTCAGCCAATCGGAAAGGGCTTTGCACCGCCACTGCACGCTCAGCCAATCGGTAAGCGGCCTGCTGCTCCAAGCTTCCATCCAGGGCTACGTTGTTCCTCCTCCGCATGACAAGCTGGGCTTGCGGGCTTACGCTGACCGATCATTTCACCCACAACTGCTTTATGTTGCCAGGCAATTCTTGTTGCTAGGATGCACATATCCCCTAATCTTGTGTGAATTATGGTTTAAAAATAAAATAACACGTATACACAGTCACCGGAATTGCGTCCACGCAGTTTGCACACGGTCACCTGAGTCACATCGACACAAGTGTTCGGTGAGGAAGAGATGTGAAGGGACGAGTTTTCGGTGGGTGAGGAGGGGTTAGTTTTTGCGAGGTGTGAGTACAGCAGGTGTTTTTATAGTCATGCCCGGGCTTAGCTTCCTTTTTAATGCTGTTTGAGCATATTTCCCGCCCTGCTTCAGACTCTGCACCGCGTGTGTGAGCTGCATTAACCTGTCTCTCAACTGCCGAGGCCTGCCGCAATCCTGCCCCGCCCTGCTGACACCAAACGCTGCACCCACCCCACACCTGCAGAGTTGCACACACCCCACACCTATAGTTACACAGTGCTGGAGTAACCCCCCTCCCTGCAGAGGTACACGCAGTACTGTATTAACCCCCTCCCCCCTCCCTCTAGTTACACACAGTACTGTATTAACCCCCTCCCTGCAGAGGTACACGCAGTACTGTATTAACCCCCTCCCTGTAGAGTTACACACGCAGTTCTGTATTAACCCCCTCCCTGTAGAGTTACACACACAGTACTGTATTAACCCCCTCCCACCTCCCTCTAGTTACACACACAGTTCTGTATTAACCCCCCCCTCCCTGTAGAGTTACACACACAGTACTGTATTAACCCCCTCCCTGTAGAGTTACACACACAGTTCTGTATTAACCCCCCCCCCTGTAGAGTTACACACACAGTACTGTATTAACCCCCTCCCACCTCCCTCTAGTTACACACACAGTTCTGTATTAACCCCCCCCCTTGTAGAGTTACACACACAGTACTGTATTAACCCCCCCCTCCCTGTAGAGTTACACACACAGTACTGTATTAACCCCCTCCCTGTAGAGTTACACACACAGTTCTGTATTAACCCCCCCCTCCCTGTAGAGTTACACACACAGTACTGTATTAACCCCCTCCCTGTAGAGTTACACACACAGTACTGTATTAACCCCCTCCCTGTAGAGTTACACACACAGTACTGTATTAACCCCCTCCCTGTAGAGTTACTCACAGTACTGCATTAACCCCCTCCCTGTAGAGTTACACACACAGTACTGTATTAACCCCCTCCCTGTAGAGTTACACACACAGTACTGCATTAACCCCCTCCCTGTAGTTACACACACAGTACTGTATTAACCCCCTCCCTGTAGAGTTACACACACAGTACTGCATTAACCCCCTCCCTGTAGTTACACACACAGTACTGTATTAACCCCCTCCCTGTAGAGTTACACACACAGTACTGTATTAACCCCCTCCCTGTAGAGTTACACACACAGTACTGCATTAACCCCCTCCCTGTAGAGTTACACACACAGTACTGTATTAACCCCCTCCCTGTAGAGTTACACACACAGTACTGTATTAACCCCCTCCCTGTAGAGTTACACACACACTGTACTGTTAACCGCCCCCCCTCCCTCTCTTTTTCTCTGCAGCTCAAACTACAGTGAATGTGTCACAGAGATGCCAAGCTGTGGCCCCCAGTCCCTCTAGGGTCCTTCCTCACTCCTCCTCTAAGTCATCCATAACCCTCCCCAGCTCTGGGGCAGTTGGGGGTGTCAGGGGGGCAGTTGGGGTAACTGCGGCAGTGGGTTGTAATCGGCTGGGCAGCCCCCAAGCCACAGGTAACACTGGGAGCGGTTTAATGCAGCATACACACGAGTGCGCGCACACACACACACACACACAGACACACACATGCAAGCAAGCACATGCTCGCATGCATGCAGTCACGTACAAGGCAGGAGGCATCTGGGCAGGGTGGGGTGGGGCTGTACTCAATACTGAGAGGCAGGCTCCATTTGGTATAGCCACTACTATGGGCAGGAGAGCGGTCTGTCTGTAGTAATGTGCATTTCCGCTCTATAGACAGGAGAGTGGCCTGTCTGTAGTAATGTGCATTTCCGCTCTATAGACAGAGTGGCCTGTCTGTAGTAATGTGCATTTCCGCTCTATAGACAGGAGAGCCGTCTGTCTGTAGTAATGTGCATTTCCGCTCTATAGACAGGAGAGTGGCCTGTCTGTAGTAATGTGCATTTCCGCTCTATAGACAGGAGAGCGGTCTGTCTGTAGTAATGTGCATTTCCACTCTATAGAAAGAGTGGTCTGTCTGTAGTAATGTGCATTTCCGCTCTATAGACAGGAGAGCGGTCTGTCTGTAGTAATGTGCATTTCCGCTCTATAGACAGAGTGGCCTGTCTGTAGTAATGTGCATTTCCGCTCTATAGACAGGAGAGCAGTCTGTCTGTAGTAATGTGCATTTCCGCTCTATAGACAGGAGAGCCGTCTGTCTGTAGTAATGTGCATTTCCGCTCTACAGACAGGAGAGCGGTCTGTCTGTAGTAATGTGCATTTCCGCTCTATAGACAGAGCGATCTGTAGTAATGTGCATTTCCGCTCTATAGACAGGAGAGCGGTCTGTCTGTAGTAATGTGCATTTCCGCTCTATAGACAGGAGAGTGGTCTGTCTGTAGTAATGTGCATTTCCGCTCTATAGACAGGAGAGCGGTCTGTCTGTAGTAATGTGCATTTCCGCTCTACAGACAGGAGAGCGGTCTGTCTGTATTTCCGCTCTATAGACAGGAGAGCGGTCTGTCTGTAGTAATGTGCATTTCCGCTCTATAGACAGGAGAGCGGTCTATCTGTAGTAATGTGCATTTCCGCTCTATAGACAGAGCGGTCTGTCTGTAGTAATGTGCATTTCCGCTCTACAGACAGGAGAGCGGTCTGTCTGTAGTAATGTGCATTTCCGCTCTACAGACAGGAGAGCGGTCTGTCTGTAGTAATGTGCTTGTTATGTGTAAGAGAGCGGTCTGTAATGTGTGTTCATGCTCGTCCTCTTGCCTTTAGGAGCAGCAGTGAGGTCATCCCCTCAGAGCACTCAGCACCTGAATGGGCCTCAGCTCACTGTGCACCATCGCCCCCTGCAGGTGAGACCAGGGAATCCCAGCTGAAATTAGTGCAGCAGTGTAACAATGCATCTTAAAACTGCAATAATTGTTTTTTTTTTTATAAATGTTTTCCAGTACAATGTATATTGCAATCTCTCATCGCAATACATGAATTTATGTAGGTATATCTTCAGACATAGACCGTTTGGGTGAGGGACATGCAGTCACCTCCCGGCCTCTTTTCAGGAGTCCCTGTCGAAGAGCCTGCCGTGTGCGGCGTTGGGCCCGGCGGCGGCGGGGCTGCCCCCCCTGCCCTCGTCCCCGGCCCCCGCGGGCCGGCTGCCCCCCGAGGCGGGCCACACCTCGCCCCCCCAGCAGCCGCAGCTGAAGCTGGCGCGCGTGCAGAGCCAGAACGGCATCGTGCTGTCCTGGTGCGTGGAGGAGACGGACCGCACCTGCGCCGCCGTCGACAGCTACCACCTGTACGCCTACCACCAGGACCAGGGCCCCGCCGGCTGCCCCGCCTCGCAGTGGAAGAAGATCGGGGAGGTGAAGGCGCTGCCGCTGCCCATGGCCTGCACGCTCACCCAGTTCGTCTCCGGCTCCAAGTACTACTTCGCCGTGCGCGCCCGCGACGTCTACGGCCGCTTCGGGGCGTTCTGCGAGCCGCAGTGCACCGACGTCATCACCCCCTCCTCGTCCTCCGCCTCCAGCTAAGGCCGGGCCCCGCGGGGGCGGGGGGGAGGAGAGACGCCGGAAAAAACGGACCGGAAACATCCCCAGGACAGTGTTCTTTTTACCCCTCCTCCGCATCCCTCCCTGTCGGACCTGAAGAGGAGGAACGGTTACCGTTGAAACCTGTTGTTTGAATTTTTGCGCTGGAGGTCAGATATTTATACAAACAACTTCTTTTTTTTTTTTTTTTTTTTTTTTTTTTTTGATCTGGTTTGTCTGTATGTTCTTTTTTTTTATATATAAATGAAAAATAAAAAACGATTAAACATTGAGCCAAAAATGGTAAAACTGAAAAAAACTGAAACAGAAGCGTATTAAACAGAGTCCACGTTTATTCCACATATTGACTAAAATGGGAAAAATGGATATGTTAATTTTCTAGGTTTTGTCTGGTAACCAGACTTTAGATGACTGAGAAATTTAAATTTAAATAAAGTTAATGATAAGTAAACGCATGCTTTCTTTTGTGTGATTTCTGAGTTTGAAAGCGTGGGGTTTTTGTTCTTTCCAGGCTCCATTCTCTTAAAGTGACTCCGGAAATGACATGTAGGGGGCGCTGTGGTGGCGCAGGGCTACAGTAAGGGACCTTGTTGCAGGCGTCAGGTCGGGGAGGGACTCGGCAGGGGTTAGCAGGATCGCTGGGCGCAATAGTGCCCCAGGCGCCTCAGAATCACGGTCACGGCCAAGCCGATTCGGCTAAACCACCCCGGCCAACGAGGAACGGGGTCGCTGACGGCTAACTCGGCTAACATGGATAATTGGAATAGATAGGGTACAATTGGCTACCATATTGGGAACACAATGTCTGTTTCTAAATATAATGCCCTGGTTAAAGGGATTTGTACTATCCATCCAGATAATTCTCAGCAAAACTTTCTCATTTTGACAACTTTTTTTGATTCAGTTCACTGTGGAGCTCTGCAGAAACTAATTTTCTGGTAATCAATCTGAAACTTAACAGCAACTTTTTTTTTCAAATGTATGCCACAGTTACTCGCCAACATCAGCAGAGTTTAGAAATTCCCATTTCATTTTTAACTATTTCTTCTACTCCCGGAACTGTATCCGGCCGAAGCACACCATTGGCTCTGGCGGTAAGAGCAGTCGAGGTCCCACCCTGGGTGTGTCAGTGTCCCTGAGCAAGATACCTAACCTCCAAATGCTCCTGATGAGCTGGTCGGTGCCTTGCATGGCAGCCAATCGTCAGTAAGTTTGTGAGTTGGCGCTATATATATATGCCAACCATTTTACACCAGTATTCTGGGACAAACGCCATGTTGTCTTTTTACTCTTACTCTGCCTGTATTTGCTTGGTACAATTTTGCTACCTAAAGTTCACAGTTGCCCATCCAAGCTTTGGAAAAGCCTGAAGAGTGCTTCATATTAGACGGTGAAAGTAAAAAGGTTTTTTTTGCTTCCAGAATGAAAGCTCCTTGAAATGAGCTTCATCCCATGTTTCCACTCTATTGGGCTGAATAATTGGGAGAAACATTTTAAAATA
This sequence comes from Conger conger, assembly GCF_963514075.1. Lineage (NCBI taxonomy): Eukaryota > Metazoa > Chordata > Actinopteri > Anguilliformes > Congridae > Conger > Conger conger. The sequence continues at coordinate 10,895,884 of NC_083775.1, read as the reverse complement.
CGTTTGCATTAGTAACAGAAAAATACCTTCTCTTCTGCATTATTGTCCCCACTCTGCACTGCATATCAACACAAACCAGAAACAAAATGTCCACGTTGTTTTTGCACTGGTGAGGATTTCTGCCAGACAGGCTTGTTTTGCCTGTTTGCCAGGTGTGACGAGTGTGGATCACAGGTGCGTTGTGGGAACGATGAATTTGTTCAAGTGGCAGCAATTAGGCCACAGATGAGAGCTACCGAACAGCAATGCAGCCATGGGGAATGGAGTTTATTTCACACATGACATCAAAGCCAAAGCCAACAATTAATGCTGGATTACTGAGAGTGCATGGTTTTTTGGGGGTTTTTTTTCCCTCAAAAACAAACCAAGTAGGTTTAACATGCTTGTCACAATACAATAATGGATACCCTTTTCTCATCGCGCATGTAGAATCGGATTGAATATCAATGTAATCGAATAAAGCGCAATATGAATTGTGCAAAACTTGAATTACATATTGGCACTGTCATGTATGCCCTTGGGAAAGGAAAGTCATGCAGGATGGTTTGACACTTCAGGATACAAACTCATTACATTTGCATTATGATTTATGTGCTGATTTCTTTTTAGATTTACATTAGTGAAGGTTCATAGAATAGGAGACCTCACAGACTAACCTTTTATTGTTTTACTAATTCTGGTCTTCACAGAAAATGTGAAATTTTCTCACAGTGGAGGGTCAGTGAATAGCACGAGGAATTATCACACTGCTTCCCCACATTAAGTAAGCATGTTATTTATGGTAATGTTGCATATGTTAATTATGTACAAATCAACCCCCAAGCACTAAGAACGAAACCAACCGATCCCAAGGAAGCTTGTAAAACTGCTTTGAATGCTGCATTAAATTGTCTATGGGTGAGATTCTTCAGACGGAGAAGTCTATTTTTAATACATTTGATATAACAGGCAGAGAGCTACTCTGCATCATCATCAATACATACAGCTGGATAAAACAGGCACATAGAACAAAAGGCTTAAAGTCCTGCTACTCTGCCTCTCCTAAATGGTTCTTTATTCAAAAATTAGAATGAAACCCACTTCTTCTTGTAGGTAATGGTCTCGGTCAAAATTATTCTGACCTACATGGAAACCAACCGAATCACCAAAAGACACTGTGCTGTGGCAAAATAAAAATGAAAAGACATTTCATATATTTCAATAAGATACCAAAATGGGTGCATTAAGCCTCATATGTGCAGAGTTTCTAAGGTAGATTAAATTACATATGTCATTAGGCTGACACTTTTATCCAGAGCGACTTACAGTTGATTAGACTAAGCATGCCTCCCTTGGAGCAATGCAAGGTTAAGGGCCCTAGATGATCTCAGAGGTGTCAGAAATTAGGCTTTACAGAGCAGCAGAAGGACAAACACTGTACCTGAACCCCCAATACAGAAAGTCTATCAAAAGTTACATTAACTTCTTTAAGGCTAAAATACAGTAGCCTTTCAGTAATATTTAATTTATAAGAGAGATTTGTGGGGTGGGGGGATGTGGCAGGGAGGTAAGTCATTGACTGCCTGTCAATATTTTTTGTGGCTACATTAAAGACAGTTCACTTGTGAGGTCCAGAGGGTTGCGAAGGTAATTCTCTGTTCAGCAGACACTCTCGAAATAATCTATTCCACAGACCCGTCTAGCAATATGTCCCAAGGTTTAACTGAATTCCTTTTTACCTGTTAAATCTGAATAAATCTGTATTCCTGAGGGACCGGCACAAGTCCAGGCTGGATTGAAGCCCATTCATTTCAATTGACATCATTAGGAGGCGGTGTCATGGCACATAATATTCCAGATTTATGTGCACGGATTCAAAGCCAGGAGTCAAACCACAAAGAGGAATTTGTAGCAGTGGTCAGCATGTCTTCTCTACCTCGGCAACCGAAGCTGATCGGTAGGAACGGTCACAGCGGTGAGGTTCCCGTTGTTGTTGCCAGACATTCACTTTATCGACCTACAATCATTTTTTAAAACAGAACAAAGTACAAGAAAAACGCTGAGCTAAGCACATTCCTAAATTCAATTGGCGGGCGACGGCTCCCCAAACGAGATATTCCGTTCTCCTCTCTGAATAACGACGGTCTGAACAGAAAACACAAAACCGTCACCTCTTGCCTTTCAGTTGAGTTCGTCCACCTCTTGACGCAAATTTATAATTTAATTATATTAAATTTAGCTCTTGCTAGCACACATATATATATATATATATATATATATATATATATATATATATATATATATATATATATATCCCGTTCCCCGATCTCCCATGTAATCTGCATTTCGTCAGGCACACAGAAACCAAGCAATTTCACAATTTCACCAAATTACATTTCTGTCCCATTTGACTGTGGTCTTGTGCTATAACACGTAGCCAGGGAATTACCAGGCTTTGAACATCAGTTTTCCTTTCCTACTCAAGGTAGTCCCTGGGGCCCAGTAGAATTGTCAGCTGTCACCATGTAAGGTTTACCTTGTTCAGCCAGCCTTGTCAGTTAAACATGACCACTGACCATTAAGCCAGTCTATCTGGTTGCCTGGAGGATATTGGGTCTTATTCTATAACGGTTTTTATACATTTTAGTTTCATGCTCGTTTGTTCTAGATTCGCCCTGCATTTTCCATCTTTTTAAATATATATTTTTTTACATTTATTGAGATTACTCGACAGTCGGGAAGATCGTGCCTGTATTGAGTTCAATCGCCTACAGCCACAATCTTCCCGACGCCGTCCAAGTATCCACAATTTAGAATATCAGGCGTCTGCGCCGTTTTGTCCGCGCATGTTCGAAATGCAGCTGTGAGTGCGAATGGCTCTGAAAGTTGAATTTGTGCTCCTCAAACACTTTTGATTTAGCAAATCTGACGGCAAACAACACAGGTAAGCACAGAACGCATTATGTTGCTTAAGTTAACTACACCAATCGGGCTTATTTTTCAGGGGTGCCAACTTCAGACATCTTTTTGAAAAACGCACGGATTTCCAGGACATGCATTTCAGACAGCAGTTCGCTATAAAACATGATTTAGCCTATGAAACCGAGAGTAGAGCTACTGCACATTGTCAAAAAGCGCCAAGAAGTCAGCATTGAAACAGTCCAGGTTACCAGTACACACTTGGCCTACTATGGTGGCCTATTACTGAGACCCGGAGTAAATATCGTGGATGTTCTGAAGTGTGGCTTTTATTTTGCAGGGTCGCATATTTACTACCTGTTTTTCTGCAAATGCGGGTCTTAGACTGATCTGAATCCAAATACACAAACCTTAAAGGCATACTGTGCAGGATTTTCACCTTGAAAATGCTATAAAACAAACGTTCTCAGTCATTACTGTGATACACTGGCAACCTGTGTCTGTGTTCACTTCTGCCCAATACCTTGCTTGTCTATAAGAAATATTTGCATTTGTTATTCTTAAAAGTGATCAGGCCATTTCTGTGTGGGCCTTTTTTATTTATCTGAAAAGCATGGGTCCAATATGCAGAACATAATGACGAGAACGGGTCATTTAGCCCAGCAATGCTCACCTTTTCAGACCACTAAAGTATACCTACTGCTTCATTTCACTTCAATTCTATTTTATTTATTTAGCGCTTTTTACAATGCAAGATTGTCACAAAGCAGCATTACAATGAACCCAGGCCTGAGACGACCTCAGAGCAAGTCTTGGGCGACAGTGCAAAGGAAAATCTCCCTGACTAACAGGAAGAAACCTTGAGCAGAACCAGGCTTAGAGGGGGAGCCTATCTGCTTCTGGCCAGCAATGGGCAAACAGTAAGCTTAATATAAATAAGTGTATGTCATATATATATATAATTTATTATTTGTGTATATATATATATATATATATATATATATATATATATATATATATATATATATATATATACACACACAAATAATAAATGATGCAAATAATACTTATGTAGATAATTATCCAGGAAGGTCCGGTTCTTGGCACAAGGGCAGAGGTGGCAGGTTAGCTGAAGCCGGGGTCAGGTTGTGCTGCTTTAGCTAGCAGGGCAGAAACAAAACAATGATTAGAGGATGGTAAGCGGTAAGATTGAAAGAGAGAAGCAGGACAGCAGAAAAGAGACGCCTGTGTGTGATCAGGAATAACAGCGGTAGAATAACGCGACGGCGGCACAACTAGGGGACATGACAGACCTGAGGACGACCCTAAGGCAATCAGCTCCAGAGCACGGCTAGATCCACTCAACACAGGGGGGGGTCCAGGGGCCGCGGTGGCGCAACAGGCTAAGACGCAGCAGACTCGCGGTTGCAGTTCGCTGCAGTTGCACACCGGGGACCGGGGTTTGAAAAGCCAAGTTTGGCTGGCTCACGTGGAGCAGCAATAATTGGCTCGCTGGAGGGACTTGGCAGGGTTAGTAGATCGCCGCACAATACAAGCACCTCGGGCGCCTCGGAATCACGGTTACAGAGCGTGTCGCTCTCCCGTTGGCCGCCGAGGGACGGGGTGTGGGCGGTGTATCTAATACTAGCTCTAATTGAATCAGACGGGGTCCAATTGACTACCAAATTGGGAGAAAAAGGGAAAAAATTATTTTAAAAAAACACAGGGGGTCCATGCCATGATGGAGTGACAGCAGTGACCACTTCGTCCACTAGAGACTCTGTGATCCATGCCAAGCCGTGATTTGTTATACTGGTAAGATTTGAGCCTCGACTTAAACGTAGGCTTAACTTCGCTCCGCGAATTTCAGCGGGGAAAACTTCCCCTGGAGAGGGGCCCGATAAGAAAAGGCTCTACTGCATACTGTACATCTACCCCCTCTCGGAATGATGAGGGGTCCTGCATTTTGGGAACAAAGAGTTTGTGGAGGAATGTATGGGTGGAGGAGGCCCTTAAGACGGTGGGGAGGGGAGGGGAGGGGAGGGAGTGTATGTGAAGAGGAGTACTTTGAAATCAACACAGAATTGAATTGGTGGCCAGTGGAGAGATGCTAATACTGGCGTAATGTGCTGAAAGTGTTTTGTTCTAATTAGAATACAAGCAGCTGCATTTTGATTATTTAAACTGCTCCCCCTCCCCTGCCTTTGCATCGTGACACAGTCAGACCACAGCAAGACCCACAGGACTGGTTACTTTCGGTCAATGGTCCTCACTCCTGGTCCTGGAGAGCCACAGGGTCTGCTGGCTTTCGTTGTTACTCAGCACTTAATTGATCTATTAAAGCAGTTAATCACCCAGGTAACTCAGCTCATCTGGTTTCTGGGGTCTGAACTGGTTGGTGATATTAAGGCGAAAACAGAAACCAGCACCACCTGCGGCTCTCCAGGACTAGGAGTGAGGACCACTGTTTTAGGTATATATGCTAGCAAGAGCCCCATATTGTGTAATGTGTAACAGGGTACAGAAAGTTGATCCCCAATTTTAATAAGCTGTTGGAGAACAGAAGGAGTGATATAAGACAAACAGAAAGGAGGGAGGGAGGAAGAGACAGCCTTGTGAAAAATGAGTCCGGTCTGGTCTAAGTGCATAATTTGTTCATAATTGCTTCTGTATTCTGCATCGAGACTGGATTTTGGCACCCAAAGATTTGTACTTTTGGTTAGGAGCCAATGGGCCCTTATGGGTAATGTTTTGTCTAGAGTCCTTGATTTAACACGGACGTCGAACTGGAGCTGCAGAAAATGTCAGTGTGTGTTTGATAACCAACTGTCAGGAAATGTTTTATTCGGATGAATCTGTAAGGCACCAAGCCAGGTAGATCTGTAAATTGCTATCAACTTTTTGTGAGAGACCTAAAAAGAAACATTACACGACCTCTTAAATATATGACATATGATGCAAACAATTGATTTCAGGCAGTGGACAGACCCCTTAATACAGGAAAAGCATAGTCGGCAATATCTTGCATGTCCTAGTACGCAGTATCTTTTGGTGAACACACAGTCCTGCACAGATGTATTGCAGTTACTTTACCTGCTTTTACTGCAGTAGTCTTTTATACTTTCACTTAGTGCCCTTTATCTCTCCCCTTTCAGTCGCAATTCTCCACTCTGTAAATCAAATATTACTTTACCATCCTTTCCCTCCGCCCTCAGCTGTCTCTTTCGAATGCCATTTATATTACTGAGCACCAGGGGGCAGCATTTGACAACTGGGCGCCACATTTTTAAGCAGCGCATACTTTTAACATTACCACCTACAGGTGTCACTATCCCTGTGTGGAAATATAGGAGCGCAAAGGTTTAGTATCATACAGAATTAAAACTTGTAAAATATCTCCGTATGTTGACATGCTTTTCTGTCAGATCTTCTGTCCCGTCTCGCCAGAGAGTGCCAGAAACACAGGGAGGGGGGAGATTTAGAGACTGGACCAGTCAGATGCAGAATAAGGTGCAGTGTTGTGCTTGTGAATGTGTGTTAATTTCATTAGGAATGTTAAAACAAATCCACCATTTCAATAATTAAAGGTAACTTTCTTAAAGTGTGTATGGCACATATCTACCATGTCATGATGGTATTTATATGCCATTTCAGTACATCTTTCCGAGGAAAAATTCACGCTAAAAACCATGTGAATTTTACATTACAGTTACTTAGCTGCCACTAACTAACAGGGGGCAATCCCTCCCAGTCATGTACCTTCGCCACTGGGCTACAGGTTGCCCCATGAATATTAATCCAACATGCCAGAGAAGCCCCTAAGAACAAAGACATGTTCTTTATTCTACTAAATGGCCACTCCGCAGGACTTCTTCAGTAGACTCGAGTTAATGTTGTTCTTTCCTTTTTGGATAATTTTTCCTTGGCTGCAACAAATATGAAAGCAGGTGTAATTGTACCTCACGCGGTGCAGTTATGCCTTCCGCCTTCATTATTGCATTAACGAATTGTTTCACAGTGATAAATGATGCACTGCTCCAAAAAGGGACTTTATTTGGTGAAAGAGAGGGCTATTGCATTGGGAATAGACCAAACACAGTGCGGAAAATGACTAATGAAGTTCAAAAGAGTGTCGCTAATGCAATAGTGAACATTTTCCATCCTAAGTGGTGCAGATTGGCTAAACGCGTAAGCTTATCTTCACCTACCTCTCTCAGAAACACCTTTGGAAAACTCACGTTAACAGGGGTTAAATGACATGGCGATACTTAACTGTAGGGGGAGCTAGTATCTCTGTTTCTCTCTCTCTCTCTCTCTCTCTCTCTCTCTCTCTCTCACACACACACCTATACATACACACACAACGCAAGCACACATTTTCCTTGACATTTGTTGTCGACACTTCCACTCTTTTTCTCCCCCCCTCCTCTCTCTCTCTCTCTCTCTATATCACAGCGCATACTAATACCGTGAAAGGACCAACCTCCCTCCCTCCCTCTCTCCCTCCCTCCCTCCCTCCCTCTGTTTTCAGTAGGGGAGGGGGTGGTGCGAGGGAGAGCTGTTTCAGTTCAGCATTCTTCTCCATGAGGCTGGTCGTGCAGGTCTGTGAGTCCCTCACCACGAGCGCTGCCGATGCAGGGGCCGGCCACGTCCCACCTGTCTGTAGCATGTAGCACGTCTTAGGCACCCGCAAGAAAAAAGGGCTATTTTTAATCTTTTTCAAAAAAAAAACAACAAATGCCACTTCCATTTTTGTGAAGCAACAGAAGCAAGAAGACAGGGAGGGAGGAGGGACGCAACCAACGCCCCCTCCTCAAAAAAAAGACGAGAAAAACGGAAGGCACTGGAATATTTGTTTTTTTCTTTCGTTTTTTGTTCTTCTTCTTCCTCATCGTTGTCCTGGGAGGCGCTTTCTCCTTCCATATGCTGCTGCTCTCCGTCATCTGCCTCCTTATCTATTTCTCCATCTACCTGTTCAACAATTTCTACTATTTATGAGCACGAGAAGGAGCGGAGGAGAGCGAGAGGAGGGGGATATATCCGTTTTCTCCCCTTTTCTTTTCCTTTTTCATCCCTTCCCTGGCGGTTCCTGTCTTTCTCCGTCCCCTCCCCTCCGCCTCGGCTGCCCCTTCTCCATCCATCACACCCCCTCCCTCCGCCCCCCCTTCCCCTTTACCCCCCGTCCTCACCCCCGGACTCCCACTCTTCACAGAAATGGGCTCCTTAAATTTTGACTGAGATTTCCACTCTTCCTTTTTCTTCATCCTTCCCTTTTTCTCCTCCCTCTTCTCTCCCTCCATCCTCTCTGCATCAGTATTTGGGGAGGTTCTGTGAAATATTCATAGGTAGGTTTGCTAGTTTTTAGTGTCTGTCTATCAGTCTGTCCGTGTGTGTATATGTGTGTATGTGTGTGAATTTCATATTCATAAGACACACATTGGCACACGCATACACACACTAAACTATGGCTCAAAGAAATTTGACAGATTCCGGCAGCTGATATCTGGTTCGAATCCCATCCCTCAATTCCTGCCTTTTCTCCTTCGCAAACTTCATCTGCCTTTCCGTTTGATGTCCGTTTTACTGGAACCGGTCACCCATTTGTCAGTTTCTTTAATTCACTTGAGAACAGCAGATTTTCTTTGTCACCCCTCGGAAAGGGAGAGCGGAGTCTGGCGTGCAGGCATTTCATCAAAGTGCACATTGTGCCATCGCTGTGCTCCCTTCATATATCTCTCTCCTTTACCGCCCCGCCACCCTCACTCAGAGGCTGAATTTAAGTCCCGGCCGGTCCCCTGTCCAGCAGCCGTTTGCCCAGACCCGCTGGAGACGAAGCCAGCCACACAAACATGCACTTCTGCTGTATACCCACAGGGACTGAGCCTCGTAGAGAAGGGGCTACAACATCTGCCTTAGCGTAGCTTCTAATGCTAACGCTCGCCTTTTCTACGCTACTGGTCCGTCACCTGTGTGTACTGCGATCTCTCTCTCTCCCTCTCCCTCTCTCTCGTTCACTCGCTCTCATTCTCCTTTTCACCTGGCTGGCTCTGTCTCTCTCTCCCTCCCTCCCCCAGACACAAACTCAAAACACCCAGAGGGAGTGGGTTACATTTCTCACCAAACTCTGTACCTTTTAAAGGATTAAAAAAAGAAATTCTCTCCTCCATACTTTGCTCTGCCTCTCTCGTTATTTCTCTTTGTCTCTCTCTCTCTTTCTGTCTCTCTCCTTTTGTCCATTCATCCCATCTTTGTTTTCCACGTGCCCTGATTGATTCATTCATTGATTTATTTGGCGTTTCATTCCATCGCTGCCATTTGAAAATTATTCCCAAATTTGGCTCCCCGTCCCCACTGAATCTGGCCCATATGGGGTCTGAGGCAGGACAGAATGGAGGAGTGCGTTATATATTCAGTCTGACGTTCCGCATCAGAAGGGTGGGGGTGCTCAGTGCAATGAACCACAGTAGACTGCCAACCAGCCAAAAAAGACTTGCTTATAAAATATTAGGTGTGTACGTGTGTGCATCAGGCTTAGGAACAGACAAGATGGACAAGTAGTTTTACAATTCATTCATCCACCATCTCTCTCTGTTCACTGTTTCCACCCTTTACTTTAAGGTGTAATATTTCTACTACCTCTGAAGATCTTTCTTTTTTTTCTTTTTTTGAGTGATCTACACTGAATATATATTTTGGATGTAGTTTTTTGGGGAATTTCTGTATGGGTTTTGGATTGGATTGTCCATGAAAAAAAAAAAAAAAATTGAAATCAATATTAGGAAATTTCAGAAGTTTTTGTCTTTTTCTCTAATGGACTAAACTGATTTTAATGCATTTTTTCTGATATTGACTTTGGGATTTTACCATCAAGGATTAAGGACCACATATTTTTAAAAAGTATTACTATTGTTACACTTACAGTTGTTATACCTCTCTTCTCTCTTCAAAATGACGGTTAAAATGCTAGCCAGTTAATGGAAAGGGTTGAAAAGGTGAGTACAATGCGTTTACACATGTCTCTGTAGTCATATCTCTTCCTGTTGTTAGTGTGTATGTATGTGCATCTGCAAATATTTCTGTCTTCCTCTTTGTGTATTGTTTGAATGAGTCCCTCTGGGTATCTTTGTGTGTATATTCTAAACAATAACCCAAATCCATTAGAGTATCAGGACTTCACTGTGTGTGTGTATGTGTGTGTGTGTGTGTGTGTGTGTGTGTGTGTTGCATATTGGTGTACTGGTGATGCTGTGGTTATGTCTGCAGGCATATTATCAAATTATTATCAGTTCATCTTTAAAATCTACACCAGTCTCTCTGTTCTACAAAGACTAATTTCCTCTTAAGTGTTTTCTAAGTTCTAACACTTCTGTGTGTGTGAGTGTGTGCGTGTGTGCGTGTGTGAATGTGCATGTGTGCATGTGTGTATGTGTGTGTTTGTGCCTTTGTGTGTGTGTGTGTCTGTGCGTGTGCACTTGTGTGTGTGTTTGTGAGAGCATGTGTGCGTGTATGCGTGTGCGTGTGTCCTTGTGCCTGTGTGCATGTGTGTGTTTGTGCCTTTGTGTGTGCAAGCGTGTGTGTGGGTGTGTGTGTGTGTTATAGAAGTACAGAAATTTCAGCCTATATACATTTTTTAGGCCTTGGCCTATGTGCTGTACCTCAGTTCTCCCACTCAGGGTGCATGGCCTGTGTTCCCCTGAAGGGGGCATTGTTGAGGAGGGGAGCGGGTTTGATCTGATCTGTAGCTGGGCCAGGGAGACAGGAACACAGAATCCGACAGGGGCCTGTTTCCCGGCTGTGCCCATTTCTTATGACCCAGAATCAGGACCGGGGGGGGGGGGGGGGGTATTTCACAAAGCAGGGTTACAGAGTTAGCTGGATAACTGCACTGAGTAAAACCCAGAGCCCTCCCAAATGTTGAATGTGGACTGAAGTAAAAAGAGCTGTTCTAGGTTTTACTCTGCAGTTATCCAGCTAACTCAGTGATCCTGCTTTGTGGGCTTGACTCAGTGGAGTTATCCAGCTAACTGAGTAATCCTGCTTTGTGAAACCCCCTTCAGGATTGATAGCAAACACCACCCTGACATGCATTGTGGGAAATGTAGGTTCTGACGTCTCCCTTCAGAGCCAGTGTGGACCCCATAGCCTTTTGCAGCATCGCTGGCAATTAGGCCATAATGGGATGGTGACAAAATCCTTACGGTTTGTGTTTGTGAGGAAACCGTGGTACTGACCAGTCAGCTGACACCTACAAAACATGGTGTCACACACAAATGAAGGGAGTTGACGGGCAGGATGAATAGGTAAGATAGTTATTTTTTGTTAAATTCAGCGGCCAGTGCTGTGCGGAGGCGGAGGTGCACCTCATGATATCACCACCTCATCGCGATGAAAACAAAAAAAATAGTGTGGGTAAGTCGCTAGTTTCTTGGCCATCAAGTGGATCTTTGCAGAGTCCATGAGAAACCATTGTGTTTCGTCATTGAGTTTCTGCTATTGAGTTTTTTACAGGCCAGAGGGGGTGCTGTCTGTAACAAGGACAGTAAAAGTCAATTTACTTGTCACGACTATACAGGTTACATAGATGAGGCATTGGGTTTTCTAAGATGGTTGTTCATCTATTGTTATTCAATAGAATCTACCATTGAATACCATATACTCTGTGTGCGCCATTAAACCTGAGAGGTTTTGGTCATTGTCCGAGGTTTTAACTGGTCATACTGTGAGTGTGCTCTATCTGTTGGCAGTGTGGTGTGCTATGGAATAAGGGGTTTTCAATCCAGTTGAGTGGGCTACTGTTCCGGAAAGAACTATGATCCGTTATCTCCCTGCACAAAAAGGATAAACTACAGAATCTTCAAATTAATGATCAGTATTTATGGAACAAGGAACCTTCATATTTAAATAATAACGTATTTACATGCTACGATAACATATAACGATAAGTATGTTATCATTATAAGATGTCATAATTGAAGTATTACTGAAACATTGGATTGTTTTAAAAACGGGGTCTAGTAGAATGTCTTTATGCGGTAATGTCAGGATATCGGTGCCGTTTGGAGGCGGTTAAATCCCACGGTGGCTGGCGTGTCTGCCGTGGCGCGGGGTTCTGGCTGGGATCGGGAAGCGTAAGACGGAAGCGTCTCCCCGCCGTTAGAGCCCTGGGACCCCGCCCACGCTGCTCTCGGTCTGCGTCACACGGCTGCTCCGGCACTCTGACCCTGGGGCCTACGCCACACGTCAGCGTTAAGGCTTTTAAGAATTACATTACATTATTGCCATTTTTGGCAGACGCTCTTATCCAGAGCGACGTGCAGTTGATTAGACTAAGCAGGAGACGATCCTCCCCTGGAGCAATGCAGGGTTAAGGGCCTTAATCAAGGGCCCAACGGCTGTGCGGATCGTATTGTGGCTACACGGGGATTAGAACCACCGACCTTGTGTGTCCCAGTCATTTACCTTAACCACTACGCTGCAGGCCGCCCCCAGCACAGAGCCGCACAGAGCCGAGTCTGGCAGCACCCCAACCAAAACGCTGAACCCTAAACTACATTCTAAGATGAACACGACTTTGTGTTGCTAAGGAAAACGTATTGGTGCAGACAGGTGGTGTTTTGCAGGGCACTGAATGCAAGAGATGGGTCAAGGTCTCCTGCAATTCATCTCTTTTCAACAATTCATTTTTGTCTTTTGTATTGCCGCAACGTTCATTAGGATGTGTTAAATGAGTGTATTTTTCATTTGCTGCTTGTGCATGTGTCATAATAGAAATCCCATACATACAGTTTTGTGTAATTGTGCCTTCATTCGCTAGTTTAAAGGCAAACATGTTCATAAGGTATTAATGCAACTGCATATGTTTATAGAGATTATAGACATTAATAGAGATTGTTCAGTGTGTGTGTGTATGTGTGTGTGTGTGTGGTTTATCAATCTATTAAATAATGACCCTGTTCATTATCCATCACCATTGGTCTAATGTTTTGTTTATTTGAAATATCGCCTCTTCATAGACACTTTTGCATATTGAAATAACATTATACATGTGTGTATGTATGCTTGCATGTGTACATGTATGCGTGTGTGTTTGTGTGTGTGTGTGTCTCTGTTTGCGTCATTAGCATTACTAGAAGGTACTCACACTGCTGTTGAACTAGTTTTCAGAATTAGAATTAGAGCGAGAGAGGGAACATTTTGTATGTATATTTGGGTGGAATACATAATTTATTACACTGCCTGAATCTGAATCTAATTCATTCTCAGATCTCAAATTCACTCTTCCTCCTGTACATTGAAGGCGATAAACACAGATACCATGCAATCACACACACACACACACACACACACACAGGTTTAGGAAGGGAGAAATAATGCAGCATAAAGAGCGAATGGGAAATGTTGTGGAAGGCAAACCTTGAAAGAGTAATTAACCGACAGTAATTAACAGAAATTTCGAGCAACTCTCATCCCTGTGCACTTAAAACATACTAGGCACTAAATAAGCACACTGTCAGTACAGTGATAGAGTATTTTATCATATCTTCGACAGATTGACTGACCGAGTTTCAACAGACACTTAAACAAGCCTCCAAATTGGGACATTATTCTGAAAATGCCCCCCCCCCCCCCCATTGAACAAGCTGGACAGGCCCTTTGATTTACCAGTGCTCTTGTTTATTTACCAGGCTGAGATCTGAGGAGGGTTTCAAAGTGTCATGTAGAAGGTTTGCGGTACTGCAAAAACCTCTGGTGGAAATGGCCCGAATTCCCGAACTGCCGCCCCACCCAAACTTCCGCCCCTTCTTATTCCCCATTCCTCTCCCACACCCCTTCCTATACCCCGTTCCTCTCCCACACCCCTTCCTATACCCCATTCCTCTCCCACAGCCCTTCCTATACCCCGTTCCTCTCCCACACCCCTTCCTATACCCCTTGCCTCTCTGCTACACCCCATCTTACACCCCATTCCTCTCTCCCACTCTCCCTCAGCCGTCCTGTGATTGGCTCCCTCCCTCAGCCGTACCGTAACTGGTCGCCTCCCTCAGCCTCAGCCGCGATTGGTCACCGAGCAGAGTCTTGTTCCTCCAGCCCCAGAGCGGATTTCTTTCTTTTTTTCTCTAATTTTAGGAAAACAAAAGCAGCATTCATGCATCTGCCCTCCATCAGGAGTCACTTCCTGTTCTCTCCTCTCCTCTCTTCGGCACCTTTCATCACCAGCACACTCACACAGCATTTATCTGCACCGTTATCTAAAAACCGCGTCTCCATTTCACTTCATGCTTCCGCACTCCTGCCAGTCGGAGTGCAGAGGGGCACTCGGGAGACGGAAATTAATTGAGTGGTGGATTTGGTTCTGTTATGTTCTCAAGCCGCAGTGTATGAAATCAATGCAATCAATTGAAATCAATACTCGCTTGTCGGTAGGGGAATTGCAACTATTATACTCAAGACACTGTTGTGCATGAAAACAGTCAATGTATTCTTATCAATATTCCTGGCTCTCTGATCGAGTTTTCTTGCTTGTTGTTTTAATTGATCTTAGCAAACATTTATCATTTACATTTTATGTGTTACTTTATTTCAGGAAGTACACACCGTGAGCACTTTATTAACACGCTGTACTCCAGCTTGTTAATGCCAATATTTAATCAGTCAATCATGTGGCAGCAACTAAATGCAAAATATCATGCAGATGTGGTCAAGAGGTTCAGCTGTTGTTCAGACCAAATATCAGAGTGGGGAAGAAATGTGATTTAAGTGACCTTGACTGTGGACTGTGTTGGTGCCAGACAGGGTGGTTTGAGTGTCTCACAACACTGCTAATCACAACAGTGTCTAGGGTTTGCAGAGAATGGTGAGAAAAACAAAAAAACCTCCAGTGGGCAGCAGTTCTGCAGGCAAAAACACATGAATGAGAGATGTCAGAGGAGAAGGGCCAGACTGATCAAAGCTGGCAGGAAGGTGACAGTAACCCAAATAACCACACATTACAACAGTGGTATGCAGAAGAACACAACGGGTTAAACCTCTAATTGGATAGGCAACAGCAGCAGAAGACCAATAAGTCTTAATAGTAAATCTAATAAATACCTAATGAAGTGTAATACTCACTAAATGTATTATTAAAAAGGACATTGTGAAGGACAATGTAAAGATTTGTATCTATTTTTTGTCATTGTTTAGTCTTTGTCTAAATGAGATTGAAAAAGGTTTGAATGAGTAATGGAACAGAAAGCTTTTTTTTCCCCCCGCTTTTTTTCTATTTTTAAAGATGTGTATGCAACGAACTCCGGAAAAGAACATATTTTATATTTTCCCTGTAATTGTACTCCTTTATTGTACACTTAATTTCTCCACTTTACGCATTGAATTGTTGCACTTCTTATTCTAAAACAGCCACATTCATTTCAAAATTGAGACGTCATTGAGATGTTGTTCAAGACATTCTTTTTGACGAATGTGTCTTTGATTTCAGACTTTGCCCAAAATATCACCATTCTGAATGTTTCGTGCTATCACTACAAAAGCAGCCATTCCATTTCTTTCTTTTCTTTTGTCTTTGTGTTTTGCCTTCTGTTCAAATGTACGTTTGTGATTAGCACTCTTATTAATTAATTTTGTTGTGACTGTGTGGAGACAATTTTCGTCATAACGTGTGCCTGGAACACACTCACGCGTGTGGTTCCTCGGTCCACTGCGCGCAAAGACCTGTTCCGCGTGGAGAGCACGCACACTTGGAGTGAACTTGGAGCTGGTGTCCGTGTGTAAGTCTCTCTCTCTCTGTCTCTGTCCACGGCGTGTCTGTGTGTGACATCAGCTCATCCTCCTGGTGTCAGAGGCCATGAGAGCCGGAGAGGGGCCGCAGGGTGTACCACCATGCCCGTTCTGAAACGCCCAGAGGAGATCTGGACTGGAGATACTCACGGTAGGACAGCCCTGCGTGCTTTCTCTCCCTCTATCCCTCTCTCTGTCCCACTCTATCCCTCTCTCTGTCCCACTCTATCCCTCTCTCTCTGTCCTTCTCTTTTCCTCTATCCCGCTCTCTGTCCCACTCTATCCCTCACTCTCTGTACCTCTCTCTCTTTGTCCCTCACTCTCTGTCCCTCTCTCTTTCTCGCTGTACTTCTCTCTCTATACATCTCTCTCTCTGTGTTCCACTCTCTCGCGCTCTCTATCCCCTCTCTCTGTACTTCTCTCTCTCTGTCCCTCTCTATCCCTCCCTCTCTCTGTCCCACTCTCTCACGCTCTCTATCCCTCTCTCTGTACATCTCTCTCTCTGTCCCTCTCTATCCCTCCCTCTCTCTGTCCCACTCTCTCACGCTCTCTATCCCCCTCTCTCTGTACTTCTCTCTCTCTGTCCCTCTCCATCCCTCCCTCTCTCTGTCCCACTCTTTCACGCTCTCTATCCCTCTCTCTCTGTACTTCTCTCTCTCTGTCCCTCTCTATCCCTCCCTCTCTCTGTCCCTCCCTCTCTCTGTCCCACTCTCTCACGCTCTCTATCCCTCTCTCTGTACATCTCTCTCTCTGTCCCACTCTCTCACGTTCTCTATCCCCCTCTCTCTATTCCTCTCTCTCTCTGTCCCTCTCTATCCCTCTCTTTCTGTCCTTCTCCTTTCTCTCTATTTACAGTTCTCCCCAATTTGCCTTCCTCTCCTGCCCATTCATTATGTGTGTGCATACACGTATGTATGTATGGGCGTGTGTGTGTGTGTGTGTGTGTGTGTGTGTTTGTGTGTGTGTGAGTGAGTGCGCACGTCTGCTATTTAATTTCGGTTCTTATCTCCATGTAACTATAAGCATCCCTCTTTTAATGTATAATTAATGTTGTATCTGAAGGCATTGGACTGGGAGGGAGGGGTCCTAGCACATTTTCGATTGTTGTACCATCTGCTTTGGCTTTGTGCCGTCTCTGCCGTGCCTGTCAATCACGCCTGGGGCTTGGCCTGGGGTGAGGGGGGGTGGGAGGGGGCGCGCGTTTCGAGGTCTTTATCGCTCAGCGCAGCGCGTGGTGTGATCGATGAGCGATGAAGGGGCAGTCATCCTGGCACGGTCATTATTGAGTATCGCAACTCATTTGCATAGCTTCACAAATAATTGATTAAGCAATTAAAGGTTTTGGGGAGTCGGTCCTTGTGTCCAAAGTGGTGTGTCCCTTTGTGCGGTGTGCAAACGTGAGTATACCTGTGTGGGTGCGAATGCACAGGAAGGACTCTAAAAGTGTTTGTGCTGTAAACACACATTTTGAGGGAAGGCACTGGGTGTCTCTACACTGCAAAAGAAAAAACCCGTCTGAGCAAGTCTTTTAGTTTTGTAATGCGTAACTTCATAAAGTCATATTTATTTCTCAAGTTGATAATATTAGCTTGTTTTAAGTTACTGTTTGGTTACTGAGTAAAATTCCTTGTTTCCCTTTGACAAAAAAGCAAAGTAGCAGGAATAAGTGTAAATATAAGACTTAAAATACTTGTTGAGATGAACTTATTTTTTGGTTCTCGCAGTGTACAGGACAGGAACGGTGCTCTTGGTTGGCCAGGACTGCCCCGTCTGGGCTATTGCCCCATAGCGCTGCCCCAATTTATGATCCGCATTCACCCTTTGACACACACAATCACACACCAACAACGATTGGCTGCCATGCAAGGCACCGACCAGCTCATCAGGAGCGATTGGGGGTTAGGTGTCTTGCTCTGACCTGCCTTCCGACTGCCAGACGACTGCTCTTACCGCCTGAGCCAATGAGACGACTGCTCTTACCGCCTGAGCCAATGAGACGACTGCTCTTACCTCCTGAGCCAATCAGACGACTGCTCTTACCTCCTGAGCCAATCAGACGACTGCTCTTACCTCCTGAGCTAATGTCGCCCCTATTGTCGCATCTCCTCCTCCACCTACTCCTCTCTCCCTCTTTCACCTTCCTTACCTCCTTCTACCCTTTTGTTCTTCACTTCTCATTAACTGATTTTTTTTTGTTCTGTCTCTTTCTTATTCTCCTCCCTCTCCTTTAGTTCTTTATCATTTCTCTTCTGGCATAGTTTCACCAACTCGCGCTCTCTCACTCTCCCCCCCCCTCTCTCTTTGACTTTGAACACTCTCACCCCTTCTCTTTCTCCCCCTGTTAAGTTAGGCAGGTATGAGAGGGAGAGAGAGAGAGAATGATACACACACACACACACACACACACTCACACACACACAGGGTCCTTCCATTGAGATTAATGTAATGGGGCACTGCCTCTCCAACTCGATGGTGCCCAACTCTGTGGTCCTACATTAGGGATAATATTTAGTTTAAACACTGTACCCCTATGCATTATGTGTCATACAACATTATGATTTATTAGAATAATAACACATTGATCTTTTTTTTTTTTTTAATCAACTCGTATAACTCATTTATATCAATCGCAAAAGGGATTTCATCCCTCGGCTGAATTAATATTTCCATTACCATTGCCATGCATTATTTATCAAATCCCCCGCGCTTCAGTTCCGGGCTGAGGTAATCATTTTCATGAAGGACCTGTGATGAAGGGTCTACAGCCGGACGGGGAGACTGAAAAAGAGATCAGGAATCGGAGGTGGGGGGGGGGCGCATTTCAATTTTAAATATAACTTTATTGGTCAAAACGGACCACTGTACTTTTCAAAATGTTCCAGTACCCTTTTGCACCGTATGTAGACCACAGTCCTGGTCCCCATACACACACACACACACAGCCGTAAAAGCAGTAGTAGCCTTTACAGCTACTCCCTCAGCCTGCCAATAAAATGTTGACTTATTAAATGAAAACATTCAACGTGGTATATAGGCTTGTTAAAATGAAGGGCAACTCTGCGATTTCATCTGATAAATCATCTTTATCTGCCAGCTATCTTTCAAACAACCTACGCCACATCTTTACATCTTACATCGTCAACTATGCTACATTTACACCAAGTAAGCTACATAGTTAACACCAGCTATGGTTCATCTTAAGCATCAACTATGCTGCATTTACACCAAGTAAGCTATATAGTTAACACCAGCTATGGTACATCTTAAGCATCAACTATGCTACAGTTACACCAGCTAGGCCTATGCTGTATTTTTCATGCCAGCGATGCTACATCTTTAACACCAACTATGCTACATTTATACAAGCTATGCTGCATCTTTAGCAGCAGGTATGCTACATTTATACCATCTATGCTATATCTTTAGCACCAATTATGCTACATTTATACCAGCTGTGCTACATCTTTAGCACCAGCTATGCTGCATACACACCAGATACGTTACTTCTTTAGCACCAGCTATGCTCCATCTTTAGCACCAGCTATGCGACATTTATACCAGCTATGCTACATCTTTAGCACCAGCTATGCTACATCTTTAGCACCAACTATGCTACATCATTAGCACCAGCTATGCAACATTTATACCAGCTGTGCTACATCTTTAGCACCAGCTATGCTACATTTACACCAGATATGCTACTTCTTTAGCACCGGCTATGCTACATCTTTAGCACCAGCTATGCTACATTTATACCGGCTATGCTATATCATTTAACTGTATTTGAGTATTTGGCAATGTGAGTGGGAATGTATTTGATTATATCCACTTTGTGGTTGCTTTATAAAAGTTTTTACAGTTGCTTCCGAACATGGAATGCGTGCAGAGAATGTAGGCTAGATATTGCAAACACTCTTAATTAAGTTACCTTTGGTAGCCTTCTTTCTTTGAAAGCAGTATTGTCTGATAATATTGCTGTAACACTTGCCTGTGTCTTATTTATTTTTGCAATGATGCAGAATGATGAAGCCTAACCGTTAGCTTTGGCGGTGAAGTTTGAACGTCCGCTAGTTAGGGAAGAAGATTGCATCGAGTGACCTACAGTGAAGCAAAAATGCCTCAAACACAAAGATCGATTTCTAGAGAAAATCGGCCTGTAGAAAAGTAGCTAAGTTGTCAAAGTCGGGTGGCTTTTTTTTTAAAAGCTCGCAATCACAATCATGGCAAAACTGCTGTGAGTAACTTTTAATATTTATCAATACAACTCCCTGCTGAACTGCTGCCATTCTGGACCTGTTTTAGAGCTTATGCCCTGAAATGAGTGTGTAGGCAAAGCATTTTTCAGGGGATTGGTGTGGAGTTCTTGATGGGCCCCGCTGATGTGCCTCATTATTATTTTTAAAAAGTTACCGCAGGCTATTGGCAATTGTGTTTTCGATTTGTGTGAGCAAAGCCTCCAGGCACTCCACACGGTTTATGAAACCGAGAGTATCTGATCATTTTGAAGCTCAAAAACTAAGTAGTGTATGTTCAGTTAACCTTTTTGATCTTGAAAGTTGCTTTCTATGGATTAGAAATAGGTTATGTTTGTATGATCCACACATAGCAAACATTAGCCAAACAAGTTATTGCAATGGAGATTATGAATTATGAATTTCATAATGTTGGTATGGTAACTTAGATTAGCGGATATTGCCTGCCATTGCCCCCTGTAGCTTTTGAGTGTTTTGAGCAAAATCCAAGATGGTGTCAGGTGAATTTCACCACTCCTCACCCAGTGATTGAGTCGGTATTTCTGTAATTTTATTACGTATGCTACGTATTGTATAGGCCTAATAAATTGCTTTTCCCATAAAATTAAGTTATTCTCCCATTTATCTCAAAGAAGTCACTACAGTGCGGTTAAAATGCTCCATCCATCCTCTTTCAAAGGCTACAGTACGCACAGTGAGTTCCCTATTTGCTATAGCCGCTATTAGCTATAGTCGCTATTTGCTATAACTGCTATTCACTATAGCCGCTATTCGCTATAGCCGCTGTCAAAACAAAATATCTCAGGGTGCTGTATTCTTCCCTGCGTACCACCCTGCCCGCCCCCAATGTTGAACACCTTGGAAATCAAAGTACAGTAATGATGTAGTCCCATTTATATTCGCAAATTTCCTATCACACAAACTTCTAATTCTTTCAAGATCGGAAATTACCTTAACTGACACAAAAATGTATTTAGCTTTTTAATGTTTTATTTTTCTAATAAAGCATTTATGCTTGGTGATACTCGGTGATACTCCGGATTAACAGCAAGAGCATTCAAGGCATTTTATTTGTAAATCTTTAAGAATAAATAGTCTTGCTGCAGTGAACATCTGAGGCCCTGTCGCTAATGAGGAAACAAGGTTCTGCTAGGCAGGACATTTTGCGGTTTCTGCAGAGGGCCATATTATGTTGGGTGGATTTGTGTCACGGTTTCTAATGAAAAGAGGTGCAAGGAAGCGCTTTGGACAGGGAGAGGAACAGGTCTCCCCTGGCTGTGGGGTTTGCGTTGGACGTGTGTCATTTTGAACCCCCTCCTCTGGCATTCCTTGTCCGTATGCTTTTACAGCGACACACTAACTACTGACATCCGCACCGCTGGTGAACTGTGGTTACAGGCTTCTTAACTGCCCTGCTTCCCGGAGCAAGCATGAGCGGTCTGTAGTAATGTAGCATGAACCTCAGAATGTGCTGGAATGTACTGTACTAGGCACACCCTAATCTATAATATCGTAATACTGCAGTTATTTTTTAATCATGGAGTAAAATTTGTTTTATCATAATGTTTCTGTGAGAAAAAAAAATATATCCAGAGCATTGGATTTTTTTTTTTCAGGTAAAATTTGTCTTCTAAATGAAAACAATTGCGATTTCATGCTGCAGGTTGTAGATGCACAATAAAATTGTCAGTGTGAATTCATCACTAACAGAGTTTATATGAGTCCACTTGGGATCAAATGCTCTGTCAGTGTAAAGTTTACTCTGTCCCGAATGTAGTGCTGTGTGACCTGATTTGCCTGTGTGTTTTTCCACACACATGCATATCCAGAGACATGTAGCCCACGGTTTACAGATGAAAATTAGCCTCGCGGGCTAACTCTGGCACATTTACAGAAATATGATTTTACCCTTTGAAGAGTAAATTAAGTAATAAATAAATACATTTAGGATCTATGCCTGCATTTGTATATATGTGCCATTTCATTTTTTTACATTGCACTATTCTGATTTCAGTTCAGTACTTCTTATTTTCAGTTGATTAACATCCTACGTTCAACCACCAGGCATCACAATTCAAAGCAAACATGTTATATTGCAGAAAAAGCAGATTGTGTTGTGTGGCTGCAGGGAAGAGAGGGGTGAAGTCAATCTGCCATAAAAATGTCTGGTTCAGCATAAAAGATACATGACCTCTGTTTAACAGCAATATGTTTAGCCCTGAAATACATTATATAACCAATGTACCTTTTAAGATGGCAATATCTTGACAAATGATGGCAAATATATACTAAACAGGCTCATAAATAATATTACACATATTCATTTGCAGATGTCACGGTGTATGCATATGTGGCATTACTAAACACACTTTAAATCTATTAATAGAATAACATTTCTGGAACTGACTGCAAATTGTATATTTCAAATGCATAACATATTTAGACGTCATATAAAATATCATTACGTTTTGTGTTTCAGTTTCCTACACATGCCTTACACAAGTAATTAATTTCTAGAGCGTCCGGAGGACTGCATTGGGATTGTCTGAACGATGTGAATAGTGCAGTGGAGATGGATGCTCCATTCAGCACTATTAACCTTCTACAGCTTGCAATATACAAAGCAGAGTAATAACGTTTGGTGCAAACAAGAAATACAGCATTAGGAACACGGGCGACACACAGACAGTTGTCATTAAAAAACCGCCCCAGTCGCTGTGATCAAATATTCATAACAGCTGCGAAATGTGTGGCTTGAAATGTAAGCCTGCTATAATATTTATTTCTATCAATCTCCGCCGGAGTATTAACTGCTATGGGCCTGGAAAAATGTGAGTTTGTTTGGGGACAGGAACTCCTCTCCACCCTGGCTTTAAGGGTGGTGTTCCCTTTACTCTTCCCCTGAATAAAAAATGCTGGAACGGAGCGATTTGAGAGGACGAGTTGGTGGTCCGTTTCAAACTGGCTTCCCGAAATCCAGGGGAACGCTTTGCTTTGCCGCGGCGGTGTTTGAACCTGTGAGGCTTGCGGTATATCAGAGCGTTTGTCGATGTTACAGTTGGCGCTCGCGAGGAACAGCTTGGTAATTAATTAACCATGGCCAAAGAGGGTGGTGCGGGGCAAAGGGGCCTTAGGAGGTGTTGGGGGGGCATAATGAGGGCTCCCGGGGGGGGGGGGCAGTTGGAGGGAGGAGTGTTGGGAGTAAATAATATCTTGGTCCACCTAGGAGAAGAGGGAGACAACAGGGATCAGTTCACACATGTGCATGAGAAACCATGTCAGGGAGAATGGAGCCAAAATGTACCATGTGGCGGTGTTGCTAGCTCAGTGGGACTGTGAGCTTACAGGGCCTGTGAACTCATGGGGACCTTGCTTGCGGGGACCCTGTGTTTATGGGGGACTTTGTGTGCTTATGGGGCTTTTGCGTTTATGGGGACTTTGTGCTTATGGGGAAATGTGCTCATGGGGACCCTGTGCTTATGGGGAATTTGTGTTTATGGGGACTCTGTGTGCTTATAGAGACTCTGTTCTTATGGAGACTTTGTGCTTATGGGGACCCTGTGTTATGGGGACTTTGTGCTTATGGGGAAATGTGCTTATCGGGACTTTGTGTGTTTATGGGGACTCTGAGCTCACTGGGACTCTGGTGAGGGGGGTTGATGAAGGACACTGAGGGAGAGTAGGTCTGGGCTGGAGGGGGGGCAGGCAGTGGCCCTGCCGTGGTAATAAGGTTCCCTTCACCCTGGAACAGAAATAATGGCTAAAGGAAGTAGGGAAGACCTGAGGGCTAATGGAGAGGCTGAGAAACTGTCTCTTCTAGCACTCATAACGCATAGGCTAGGCCCTGTGTGTGTGTGTGTGTGTGCAAACATGCATGTAGGAGTGTGTGTGCGTGTGCATGCATGTCTCCGTGTGTGTGCGTGCATGTACGCACGAGTCCATGTGTGTGCGTGCTTACGCGCATGTGCGTGTGTGATGGTTGCACATTTGGTTGTGGGCGTGTTTACCTGTTTTGCTGAGCATTGGTGTCTGTTTTGCCAGACACTGCTTGTGTGAGCAGATTGGGATTTTCTGTTGGTAGCTATTTGCAGGTGTTTCCGTAAGTGTGAGTTTGTATATTAATAGGAGAGCGTTTGGCTGTTCTCTGCACTTTGAGTGCGTGCCAAACGCCAAAGAATCAATCAGGAAAAGTGACAGAGGGAGGGAGGGGGAGGGAGAGAGGGAAAGGGGGAGAGAGAGAGGGAGGGAGGGAGAGAGATAGGCCATAGTCCTTGCGCACTTAGAGAGGGAGAAAAAAGGAGAGGGGGTTACAAACAGTATTCATTCTATTTTCGTTTTAATATCTCTTTCATTTCATCATTACACCTTTTCCCGTTTTCTCTATCTTGCGCTCCCCCATCCCCCTCTTCCCTCCATTTAATCCACCCATCCTTCACTGAAAAAAGGAGAAAACAGGAGCATCTATTGGAAGTACTCAACCACATCACATTTATTCAAAGCAATCATTTAATGGTTAACCCGTGAACATGCAAACAACACTGCTATATTGGGTACATTCGAAGAAAGCAAATCATGCGGAACCACTGTCCACTATTCAATTTAGCAAATCAATGGACTTTCTCTTTTCTATCCTTTTCTTCGATTCCCCAGTTCCTTTTCCCATCTCTCTTTCAGTGTCTGTTCGGATCTGACTTGTCCCTCACCTCTCTCTTTCTCTCCTTCTATCCCTCCCTCTCTCACTCCCTCCCTCTCTTTCTTATACTCCTTCTCCCTCTCTTCCCATTACTTCTCCAGCTTTTTAATTAAAGACTCTGAGTATCGGGGGATTTCAGTGTAGCTGTGATTTAAATGAGGGGAGAGACATAAACCTCACATTACTGTCAAACCAAAGCAAATTCTATTAACTCCTGGAAAATTTGCTGCGTTTGCTTAAAAATTTTTTTTTTTTTGTTTGTGTGCAGTCGAGGATCTATGTGTGGGGTATATTATTTATTTATGATTTTATTTATTTTATTTTGTTTTGGTTGAAAAAGCTCTCTCGGAACAGTCTAGACAGTCTAGTTGAGCCAGTACATTGTGTATGATTGTTCTGTGCGTCTTGCCACATGAATGATTGAAGTTGACAGGATTTTGTTTCATTCAGTCCATTCATATGCCAGAACATACCTAGTGTGTGATGAATACTGTAATAATGGTATATTTAGGGAATATATTTGACACTGCATTGGGCAAAATGTACTTTAATTTTTCCTGACTGAGAAGAATAAGTGAAGGAAAAAAGCAAAGTATTGCTATATTTAAATGCAAAACTGTGTTTCATAAAAGCCCTTCTTTAAACTACCACCAGATTGTGGCTAACAATGCCTCAATTTCATATTTCCATTTCCTCATTTTTAATTCCTGATTTTTGCATTGTGTTTCTGACTGCAAGTGACATTGATTAACTCTAAGGCAAGGAGCAGGAGGAGGAGATCAGCTGTGCATGTGTGCGTGTGCGTGTGCGTGTGCGTGTGCGTGTGCGTGTGTGTGTGTGTTTGTGTGAGTGTGTGTGCGTGTGTGTACGTATGTGTGTTTGTGTCAGTGTGTGCGTGTTTGTGTGAGTGTGTGTGTGTGTGCATGTGTGTGTTTGTGTGTGTTTGTGTGTGTGCGTGCGTGTGCGTGTTTGTGTGAATGTGTGTGTGTGTGTGTGTGTGTGTGCATGTGTGTGTTTGTGTGTGTGTTTGTGTGTGTGTGTGTGTGTGTGAGGGAGTGTGTTTGTGTGAGTGTTTGTGTTCACGTGTGTGTGTGTGTGTGTGTGAGTATGTGCTGTACACGCAAGATAAAAACACTTTATTAGGCAGATGAACGCTTTTGAGTGAGTGTGGAATACAGCTTCCTTACTTTGCCCAATCGGATGCATGAGTGACCGGCCGTTGACCCTTCTCTTCAGGTTAGGCTACAATTCAGAACTTGGCTGGCTGTAACGGTCGCGCCGTCCTGTGGGGAACTGAAACCGGGAGTGCTTTGGAACAGTTTGACTTTTTGAGGCTTTACAAACGTTTTTTTAAAGCCACGTATCTCTCTGTTCGGCCTTATATCACCTCACAGGCCTCACAGTGAGAAATAAATAGATGGTGTGTAAAATAATTTCACCAATACAAATACATGCGTAATGTGCAGCACAAATGTTACTGCAACTATAACTGCAGTGCTCTTCTCTGCCACTGCTTTTCACTGCTTTCTCTGCTACCACGTCCACTCCCACCGCCTCTACGAATAATAACAACAATATGAATTGATGTTTCTCTAATTATTATCAGAATTATAATCCTCAATATGCCATGCCATTATAATATGAAGGTGCTCAGACACTATAAATCTAGTTAGCTGGTGAATAGTTTTGATGAACTGCTTCAGAACAGTGGATAAATCCCTTTTTTAAATGCTAAGCTAGCTAGTATAAAAATGGCATTGTATGAATGTGTTTCACTGGCATGTTCAGTAGCCCGATAGTGCTGAATTTAAGTGAAGCTCTGTTTCTTATGAAGCTGGAGTGATGGAAAATATGGCAGATGGCATGGAGGTTTTGGAGACCGCTTTCAAATAGTTTAGTGTCATGTGATGTGAGCAGGCACATATCAGGAGAGACATTGCGTACTTCTTTAAGACAATGTATTTAGCGAGTTTGATATCATGCCTGATGTTTAATGCAGGCATGATGTCAAATTTGGTCATGTATAGTAGTTCATTAATCTATGATGTGCTGTAGCGTTGGAGGAGGAAGTGAGGGGACTCATTTCTGGAAGTATTTGCCAGCAAATAGCCTTTATTTTCCATTCAGACAGTGACACAACAGCTAGCTCAAATTCTGCTTTTACAGAAAGAGGTCATTCTGTTTTCCCTAGTTGTCATTTTCGACATAACAGTGAAGCAACCAGACAGAAACAGATCTCTTCAGATGATAACTCATACGAAGATAAAAAAATATAAAAATGCATAAAGTGACAAAAAGCTGACATGCAGCATTGCAGTGGATCATATGAAATGTGTGTATATTCTTGTGAAAATCACAGGCGGTCGCAATCCAGCTTGGCCAATAGCGCTGCCCTGAATGACGTCTGATGTGAACTAATTTCAGGCTGTTTAAAAATGTCGATCAGATGGGGCAGGAGAGCGTACCTGAGAGAGTTTTCAAGAGCAGGGCCACTCAGCTGCTGCTCTCTGCATTTCACGTGCTAGTCACGCATTATGTTAAAGACCTATATATGCTCAACTGCTCTGTATATGTAGATCTACACTCAGCGAGCACATTATTACGTAGATCTGAGCACCAGCTTGTTAATGCAAACATTTCATCAGCCAATCATATGGCAGCAACTAAATACATAATGAGAGGAGAAGGTCCATACAGGTCAAAGCTGACAGGAAGGCGACCAAAATGCAAATCTTCACACATTACAGCAGTGGTATGCAGAGGAGCATCTCTGAACACACAACACATCAAACCTCTAAGGGGGTAGGCTACACCAACAGAAGACAAATAATAAAAAAAAAAAAAAACGTTGAATTTATACCTAATAAAGTGCTCAGTGAGTGTATATATTCTGTACTGGTCTGTATATGGTAACTTATATGTGTTGTAAGGGTCTGTATACCTACTCTATATGGGCCATTCTACAGAAGTTGTGCAAATTGAGGTTTGGAAAAAAGAAAGAAATGTGTATTCTTTTTCTAAAAAAATGTATAACACGTGTTCCACTTCATCTAAGATTAATTATAATAAACTTAGTTATAAGATTATATAGTTGTATATAACACAAATATTGTGTCATTTTTTAAGAATGAGGAACACATTAACATAAATGTCTTGACTGCTGTTTTATATTTAAATGAAATACAAATTTGGATTAATGATATGATTGATTAATGATGACTCCATACACATTTTCTCTGTAAATTGCGTGATTGTTATTTATGATATTGTATGAATATATTTAATATGTTTCAATAGTTGGACTTTAAAATCTTAAAATCTTAAAAACAACCTGTGCATTGATTATCTCACTATTTAGTGTCTTTAATAAGAATTGACGGACAGGTGTAACCAACTGAAACAGTCCAATTAAAACGGCACCGTTTTTTTTGGTTGTGACCATTTTGGCTGCTTTTTGGCCGCAAAACAAATGTTTTATCAAGCACATTGTTGGCAACCACTTCCCTGTGCAGATGCACCTTCCTTTTAATTACATCTACTGTTATGAAATGATTTTCCTTTTGTCTAATATGAAAACATGGGTCTGTTTGTGTGACGTTTTTTACAGTCACGGACTCATTTTTAGGTTTTGACGGACAATTATATGAAAATGCTAAATGCTAGCAGCTCACCATTTGGTCTTGATTCAGATGAAGGCAGTCTTATTTCATACATGAAAAAGGCTGACTTCACAGACTCAAACAGTTTTGGTTGTGATGTAAGAAATTGGGGACAGCATTTTTTTCAATAGATTTTTTTAATTATAAAATGAATCACTAAATAGATTTGCGACAAGTCAACAAATTGGCTAAAATAATTTGGGTATTATATTTTAATGCACCAATTTAAGGGTTGATAGTGGGGACAGCTGCCAACCCATTTATAACAAATTTACCTCTTATTATTGTGATTCATATTTTGCGTTATATTAAAGTGTAACATCATCTAATGAATTCTGTATCATTGAAAGATTTTATTTGATAATTTCTTAGTTTTATTAGAGATGGACTGTGATTTGCCTGACTTCCGTAGAATGGCCCAAATATGTCGTGCTGGTCTGTATATGGTGACATATACTTTATACTTTATGAGTCTTTACCTAGGCCTATGTATGCAGTACTGGTCTGTAACAATTTTACAATTTAGTTATGTAGCAGAGGCTCTTAACGAGGGTGACTTACAGAGTCGTACAGAGTGGATTTTGAACACTGGCAGGGTGTAAGGTTAGGATGACCTGTGTCAGGTGCTGTGGGTAGAGTGGGAGTGTTACTTGAAACTGTGAGTTTTCAGTTTGTGACCAGCACTGGGGAGTGGCTCTGTAGGTCTGACTGATCTAAGGGGGAGGTTGTTCCAGCTGATGGGGGGGGGGGGGGGGGGGGTTCACAAGGTGCTGCTGCAAAAGTGCATGTGTGCTGTGCTCAGTCAACCTACCCTGTATTAAATAAAAGGTTGATAAGGAGATGGCAGTGTGTTAGCGGGGCCTGAGCCATGGTCTGGAGACATCCTCTCTGAGGACCTTATCGGGAGCCAGTCGAGTGAGCACAGCAGGAGGGGGATGTGTGAAAAATTGGGCAGGTAGGAGACCGGCCAGGATGGAGGGGTGTCACGGATATACCAGTATAAAGACCTATATATGCTGTACAGGTCTGTATATAAAGCTATATATACTCTCACCGAGATCTGTATTAGGTATTTATTATAATTTTTTAGACTTCTACTGCTGTAGCCTATCCACTTGTGTTGTGTGTTCAGAGATGCTCTTCTGCTTACCACTGTTGTAATGTGTGGTTATTTGCGTTATTGTCAGCTTTGAGCAGTCTGGCCATTCTCCTCTGACGTCTCTGATTAACGAGGCATTTCTGTCAGCAGAACTGGGTTTTTGTTTTTTTGCACCATTCTTTGCAAACTAGTGAGACTAGTGTGCGTGAACATTCCCAGAAGATCAGCAGTTTCTGAGATACTCAAACCACCCTGTCTGCCACCAACAATCATTTTACAGTCAAGGTAATCCCCCCCCCCCATTCTGATGGTTGATTTGAACATTAACTGAAGCTCCTGACCCATGTCTACATGATTGTATGCATTGCACTGATGCCACACAAATGGCTGTTTTGATAATCGCATGAATAAGTAGGTGTAATAAAGTAAAAATGTTCCTAATAAAGTGCTCGGTGAACGTATATGCCACACAGATCTGTATATAAGTACCTACAGTATATATGCTGCACAGGTCTGTAAAAAAACATTGTGATGATTGGCTCCAGATTATCATGTCTACATGCCTTAACTTGAAGCAGATTTCCCCCCCCCCCCCCCCCCCAAACTCTGCACAGCACAAAAGAACCACCTCAGCTGAGTATAATGCTGTATGATGTGGCTCAGTGTATTTGGCAGTGATTGTAGTAGTTTTATAATTAGTGGGAGGCAAGAAGTTTGGACTTAATTCCAGTTTATGTTTTACTCGTTATCCTTGTCAGCATTTCTCATTCATGCTAATTTGTTTTAATGTGTTATCGCTAACACCAGTCGACTGCTTCAGTTGGATGAACCCAGTTCTAACCGGGTACCCATCGCCTTGCCAGAGTTTGCATGCTTATTACAATTATTTCAAATCGAAGCTTTGTGTCATATATCATATTATTGTTCACTAACATACTTAAATGCATGACTCGCATACAGTCACTGAACACACACACACACGTGCACAGCTGCCAAATGCAAACAAGCACATACTGTAGACTCACGCACACTAGCACGTAACACCTGCTAATCCAAACACCGGATCCAAAAATAACTGTTTGGAATGAGATGGATCAAGCAGGGCAGATTACTGCAGCTCTAATCTGCGAAAAAGATGTCAATAAAACGCATTTAAACTGATTACAGGGGAGTTATTGGCAAGAGTTCATCTTAGTTTTTTAGCCCCTCCCCACCTCTCGGAGACGAGCGTCCGTGCTCACGCGCTTAACCATGACGGGCGCTGATCCTATAAGAGTCTGTTTAAATGACACCGACATATGCGCGCCATTGAATAAAACACGTGCCGCAGTAATAATCGTGCAGGTCCCTTTTAATCATTACTGGGGAATGAAAAGTTTCGGGAAAGCGTTCATTAATGCGCAAATCACTAGGGTATTTAACCAAACCCATCTACCTTCCAGGTTGGTGAGTTGGGAGTGTTTGCGCCTGATTTTTGTAGGTGCGTGAAAGTGCATGTCGGTTGCTAAAATATCCAAACATACAACATGAATCAGCGGCCTACCAATACCATAACATATTTAAATATATATGCATCGTTTCATAAATGCATCTTTCTGAATGCATGTCCCTGAATGTTGACTAATTCAAGACACTGTTTAGATCTTTGTTCTATGTAAAATGTAGGCTAATCTTCATGTATTTTTTAATTAACTTAATTAATATGGTCATTCTATGGGGGGGAAGCTGTTTTTAACACAAGTGAAGATGTACAGTGGAATGATCATATTAATAAATAAATAAATTGTAATTTAAGCGCCGAAAAATGATTGAGCATTTTTTTTTCTCCCTCATACAATGTATTGGTGACCCGTTTTACATTCGGCGGCTGCGATGCGATAGACCCAACAAACGCTCGCAATGTCGTTTGTCATGAAATAGACTCCATTACGCCACTCAATCACTCTGGGCAAAGCTGCAAGGATGTGTGCGGGTTTGAGCAGTAATCAGGAGATGTGAGTGGCCTCTCACATCGCATCAGTTTCACTCCCGCTCGGAGGCAAACTCATAAATTACAAACGTCGGATCGCGTAAGCCTAACTGACTGTGTCTTGCACCATCGTTGCTGTGGAACAAAAAACACTGTACAAATTCTTTACTTTCCTCTGAAAATGAATGATGTGACGTAATGTTAGGGCTGTATTCTGTGTCAGACTTACTCTCAAGATTTCCTCTCGATTGTTCTCCTATGAATAAAATAGCAGATGCTTTTCACCGGGAGAAGTGTGTTGATCGTTATACTGTGGAGTGTAGTTCATTATTCAGGAGTTCTGTATGTACATGCTGTGTAGGTTTAAAAAAAAAAAAAAAAAATTTTAAACGTACCCCTCCTGTCACGTGCAGTCCGATTTTATATTCGGGACAATTTATTAACAATAACCATGTGGGAATGTGTTTTTGAAATTAATGACTTCAAAATTGGAACCTCTTTGAGAGAGTAGGCTGACTGCGCACACCAGTCGGTATAGATATACTGTAACCCATGTTTTTTTACAGTAACCCACTGTAACCCTTTGAGTTTGTTGTTGTATTTCATTAGACTAAGAACTGCAATATTAATATTTACTGAAGCTAGTCCTTCGGGTCTTCTTTGTGGAAAGCCTGATAGTTGGTCAGTATCACATGGTTTGTTATAATTGTGAGATTTATCCTTGATGGAGCACCTCGATTAAATGGGTCAATTATGTCTCTTACCATGCTTCATAAACTTCAATCCTTGTGTTGTGTATGGCCTACGGTAGACTCACTTTCCTTAATGACAATTAGCAATTTTATGTTCACAAAGGTGTACTTACACATTTTTTTGGTGTAACTAATGACAGTAACTTACTTAAATGTATTGTCTGAGTAATAATATTTGCATACCTTTATTGGACTCATCATCATTATGTCCAAATGTGAATATCCTGAACAAGGGGTGGCCTACAGCGTACAAGATAACTAACAAACAATCATTTTCAATTAATCGAATACCTCAATAAAGTCTGAGGCATTTGAACACACACACACGCGTATGAAATTAATGCGCAAGTTTAATGGAGTTCAGCGTACAAGATAACTAACAAACAATCATTTTCAATTAATCGAATACCTCAATAAAGTTTGAGGCATTTGAACACACACACACACGCGTATGAAATTATTGCGCACGTTTAACGGAGTTCAGATCGGCTGATCTGCGGTACTGCGTGTGTGCCGTTTATAAAATAGCAGGTTATCAGAAGGATGCGATCAAAGTGAATGCCAGGCCTGTGGTGCGAGGGTAATGCAGAGGAGTTGAGGAGTGTGGTGAAAAGCAGATGGTAATTTTAAGGCCTGTTTTCTCCTCGGGGCTGGTGATGGCGGTGCGTGGCCCGTGTCTCAGGCACCTGGGATACGCTCTCCTGCTGTCACGCCGTGCGCTTAACGCTGCCTCTCCGAACGCCGCGCCCCGGCCCCCGTACCCGCGCTAAAAATAACCGCCTCCGCCTTCATTCAGACCCCGCCGCTCCCCGCTCCCTGTAGCGCCCTTTCCCAGAAACCTTTGGGGTTGTTTCGGGGGTTCTGTGCGGGGGGGGCCTAACGACCGCAGCGGTCCTGTAAACGGTTTTGCGGCTCGCTGGAATGAAAGCGGCCCAGGTGCGCTGTCTAAGAGGCTTCAGGTGGGGTGCCGTCCCGCCTCCCCGGAGTGCCGGCTGCCGGCACCTTCCGCCGGGCCCTGGCTAGTGTGGGAAATGAGGAAGTTGAAGAGCTCCTAAAACGGTGGCTCGTATTCATAAAGTCCTCCCTTCACAGCTTTATTAACTGGAGCAGATCATAAAAAGCAGTGCTCTGGCCAGCCCAGCCCGGGCTGGGTCATGACTGCGGTACGCGCCTTTGTCGAGATCCGTTTTGGGCCGTTTACCGTCGGCCAGCGTTCAAACCGCTCGCCTCTCAAATTTAGCAGTCTAATTCTACTGCATCTCCGCAATAGACACAAACAGAAATGTAATTTCCTGTTTCAGTTTCTTTAGTCTTGAAGTACTCTCACATAAATAAATAACCACGGAAAGGTTTACAACGGTCACCTGAAGCAGTATAGTTCAAAATGGAAATACAGATTCTCACTGGGGGACAGTAGTCCTTCTCTTTATTAACTGCTGTCCTGGGATCTGGAGGAGTTTTAACTTGCTCTAATTGTGTTTGCAGTGTTGACATGTCAGCCATTGTCATGGTGTCCTACAGGCATTGACCCAAGGACTGGCGTCAGTATGAGTGCCTATCTAGTGTGTGTTTAGTGTTGCTTTACGTGTGTATTAGTGTGTAAAATGTGTCAAATGGCCTATGCTGTCACTAGGAGTGATAAACCTGCTCTTTGTAAAAGGGCTTATTGGCTCGGTAAAAAAACACATAAACTCATTATCAGAAGGATCGTTTTTCTCATTATTTGTGTTACCCTTGACATTAGAATGATATGTATTGTGTGTTCCGAAAGTATGCTAGTATGAGATTTGTGTGCACACCGCGTGCTCTTGAATAGAACGCATCTGATGTTAATTTGTGCGTGAAATGTATTTGAGTGTAAAATATACCTAAAGTATCTCGGGTCATAGTGTGTATCCATGTGTGTGATGTGTGGGTGTGTGTGTGTCTGTGTGATGTGTGTGGTGTGTGTGTGTGTGGTGTGTGTATGTGTGCGTGTCCGTGTGTGTGCGCGGTGTGTGTGATGTGTACGTGTGTGTGTGCGCGGTGTGTGTATGTGTGCGTGTGTGTGATATGTGGGTGTTTGTGTCTGTGCGATGTGTGTGGTGTGTGTACGTGTGCGTGTGTGTGTGCGTGCATGTGTGTGATGTGTGTGTGCACGGTGTGTGTGATATGTGTGTGTGTGATGTGTGTGGTATGTGTACGTGTGCGTGTGTGTGTGCGCGGTGTGCGTATGTGTGTGCGCGGTGTGCGTGATATGTGTGTGTGTGGTGTGTGTGTATGCGGTGTGTGCGTGTGTGCGGTGCGTGCGTGCTTGCTTGCGTGCGTGCGTGTGTGTGATGTGTGTGGTGTGTGTGATGTGTGTGTATGCGGTGTGTGCGGTGCATGCGTGCGTGCATGCTTGCGTGTGTGCGTGCGTGTGTAGAGGTATATGGGTTACCAGCATGTATCGGTGTGTAAAGCATATCTGCGCATCTCTCTGTCCATCAGCAATATACAGAGAGGCCTACTTTAATTGTTGCCATGGAAACTGAGTGCTGCTAGAGGAGTGGAGCTTCAAGTGGAGCATCTCTTTCTCTCTCTTTCTCTCTCCCTCCCCCTTTCCTTCTTTCTTTTTCATCTGTTGCTGTTTCTCTTCCCCTCTTCTTCACCAGTTCTCCTTCATCCTCTTCCTCGTTCCTTTCATCAGCCCGTTTTCCATCTGTCGTTTCTCTCTCTCTCTCCCTCTCTCCCCCATCTCCACATCTGCCTGCTCTTCTCCTCTCTCATCCTCTCCCTTGCTCTATCCTGCACCCCTCCTTCCTCCCCAGCCCTCTTTTAGGAGGGTCAATTAACACGGGGACCTGCAATTATCTCTGACGAACTTCCAGCAATTAGCTTTCTTAAAGACGGCCCTCTGCCGTGTGTGTGCACCTCTCTCTCACACCCCCACTCCTTCGTGACTCTTCTTCTCTTCCTCCCTCTTTCCCTTCTCATTTTCCTTTTTGTCTGTTTATTCCGTACAGCTTTGTTCACGACAGGAACATAAACACACGCACGCAGGCACATACGCACGAACACACACGCACACTCACGCACGCTTTCCTTTACTCACATGCCTACACACGCGGACACGGCCACACACAAATGTACATGTACACACGCACAGGTAAATAAATTTCTTCCCCCTTCTCCTCTGTCTCTATCGCTCTCTCTCTCTCCCTCTCTCTCTCTCCATCTCTCTCTCCCCCCTCCCTCTCTCTCTCTCTCTCTCTCAATCTCTCTCTCTCTATCACGGTTAATAAAAGGGGCTATAAATAATAGCAAGGCTTCTGTGTCATCCAAATAGAGAGAGAAGGAGCGGGCGAGAGAGAGAGAGAGCGAGGGAGAGCCCGGGAGAGTTGAGGAAGGACGGCCTGGGTCTGGCTCAGACGGCGTGTCGGTTGGTCGGTCTCCGTGGCGATCCTACGGGCGTACGCCAGCGCCCCGCTCCGCCGCCGCGTCGCTCCCATTCTCTCCGTCAGTGAGCCAGCCCAGAATGAGCGTCTCCTCTCCCTGTTCTCTTTAGATCTCCCTCCCTCCCTCCCTCCCTCTGTGTCTCGCTGTCTCTCGCCCGCTTTACCGTCTCTGTGACTGCTCCTGTCTGCCCCTCCGTGGGGAGAGTTTATATCATACATAATAAAGAGCATTATCTCGCCTCAACTCACTTCACATCAAATATTCATCTGCGCGCATATCTATACCCCCCTTTGTACCGTGTGTTTACTCACTATTTATAAAAGTCAAATAAATGTTCTGTTTTAATTGGCGTGTTACATTGCCCCCTTCTCTCTCTTGCTCACTCTCACGCGCTCTCTCTCTCTCGGTCTCGCCTGGTCACTTTCTCTCTCACCTTCTCTGTCTCTTGCTCTCTTTTGCTTGGTCGTTCTCTCACTCTCACTCCCTCTCACTCTCTTTCTCCCTGCCTCTCTGACTTTAGTGTGTTGTGAAGAAGTCAGGGTGTGTGTAGCTCTCACTCCCTCTCTCTCTTTCTCTGCCTCTCCCTCTGACTTTAGTGTGTTGTGTAGTCACGGTGTGTGTAGCTCTCTGACTCCCTCTCACTCTCTGCCTCTCCCTCTGACTTCAGTGTGTTGTGAAGAAGTCGGGACGTATGTAGCTCTCACTCACAGTGTTCCTCATGCTCATCCGCCTTCCTTTCTGCTTCTCTCCGTGCAGGGATTGCGTTTTCACTGCTCCTCCGTCATGCTTGCGTGCCACGGCCACGCCTCCTCCTCCTGGCCCCGCCCCCGCCCCTCCCCCTCGCCCGGCCCGGCCCCTGAAGGCACGCCGGCCCCCCCTCGCCGGCCCCCCACCTCACCCCTCTCCCCGCTCTGGCTGCTCTGCCTGTGCCTGCTGCTCCTCCCCATCTGCGAGTCCAGGAGGGACAGGGGCGGGGCCGGGGGCGGGGGCGGGGCCATCCCGCCGCACTACTCCCCCGGCGGGGGCCACCACCCCCACCCGCTGCCCCCCAAGCTGGCACAGGGCCTGAGCATCGCCGTGGTGCTGGTGGGCAACTCCAGCGAGGTGGCCCTGGCCGACGGGCGGGAGAAGGACGACTTCCTGTACATGCCCCTCCTGCCCAACGTGGAGCTGGTCACCATGAACGAGACCGACCCCAAGAGCATCATCACGCGCATCTGCGACCTCATGACCAAGTCCTGGCTGCAGGGCGTGGTGTTCGGGGACGACACCGATCAGGAGGCCATCGCCCAGATCCTGGACTTCATCTCGGCCGAAACGCACATCCCCATCCTGGGCATCCGAGGCGGGTCCTCCATGATCATGGCTGCCAAGGTACGGTGCCTTCCGCCTGGGGTTGGGCTCCGAGGGACGGGTCACTTGGCGTTTGGAGTGCATCGCAGTACCGTAGAGTCCACAGTGGTGTATTGGGTAGTTGTTGCCTCGCTGCAAGACGGTCTTGGGTTGTAAACCTGGCCGGTTTGCATGTTCTCCAATGGGCTTCCTCTGTTTTCCTCCTGCAGTCCGAAGACATTCAGGTTAGATTCTTTAGAGCAGCGCGACTCAACCCCATGTCCTGCGGGCATTTGCTTCAACCGTGCGCTACACCACCTGATTTCTCGAATTAGCTTATTATCTGAACCCGGCAGGTGAAATAATGATTGAAATCAAGTGGTGTAGCGCACGGTGGAAGCAAATACCTGCAGTCACTGTGGCCCGCAGGACGTGGAGTTAGTACTCTAAATTGCCTGTCAGCTCCCCCGCAACCCATGTCCAGGAATTCACTGGTTAGATAATGGATGGATGGATGGATGGAGGAACACTGTTTGGTGACCTTAGGGTCTATTAAGGCCACCTGAGGATTTGTTCTCTGAAGCTGAAATTGCTGAAGGAATTAGCTGGGGGAGGAGTTGCTCTTGCGAGTGATGAAACCTGGTCTTTAGCAGTGTGGGTCAGAGGGGAGTGGCTGGGTGCTGAAAGTTTGGGTGAGATAAAGTGAAAACCGTATCAGCTGGAGATAGTGAGGAGGAGGGAGATAAGGAAGAGGGGCAAAATGGACTGCAGATAGAAGGGAAGAGAGAACTGAGCATGAAGTCACGCTATGATGGAGAAAAGAGGCTAGTACTGCACTCCAGCACGAACCCTGATTTCTCAACTACCGTCGGATTTACGGACAAAACTTTCCACCGGAGAGGCGCACGTGAACAAGTCGGGGACATTGGGATTCAAGATGCCTGCACGAATTGGAGTCGTGATGTACTCAGTATTGCCAGCATGGTCGACAAAATCACTGAGTCCTCTGTGACCTATAAGGAATGTCATACAGTAAAGCCATACGAGAACCACAGCTGCAGAAACAGAAAACAGACATTCTCTGATAATTATAGTACTGCAGCATTCAATTTCATGTTGTGTTTGGCCAAGATCACTTGCTATAACTAGCTAGTTGAATGCACACCCAACAAAACCCCACCCCCCATACTTCATTCCAAGCAATGACCCCATCCACCATACTGCACTCCCAACAATAATCCCACCCCCCATACTGCACTCCCAACAATAACCCCACCCCCCATACTGCACTCCCAACAATAATCCCACCCCCCATACTGCACTCCCAATAATAACCCCACCCCCCATACTGCACTCCCAACAATAACCCCACCCCCCATACTGCACTCCCAACAATAATCCCACCCCCCATACTGCACTCCCAATAATAACCCCACTCCCCTCACTGCACTCCCAACAATAACCCCACCCCCCATACTGCACTCCCAACAATAACCCCACCCCCCATACTGCACTCCCAACAATAACCCCACCCCCCATACTGCACTCCCAACAATAACCTCACCCCCCCATACTGCACTTCCAACAATAACCCCACCCCCCATACTGCATTCTCCCCCACACACATTAACCAATAACGGCCTGTAGTCTATAGTCTAGTGGCTAATTTGCTTGACTGGGATGCCGAAGGTTGGTGGTTCAAACCCCCATGTAGCCACAATAAGATCAGTGTTGGGCCCTTAACCCCACATTGCTCCTCGAGGGATTTGCCCCCTGCTCAGTCAAATCAACTGTTGGTCACTTTGGATAAAAGTGTCAGCTAAATAACTGTAACTAACCCCGCACCTACAGTATTTTGGATGTAAGATATCTCTGGATCAGGAGCAGTCTCTCTCCTGCCTGTCCGCTGATCCTAACGTCACACGTTTGACCGGGTCATCATCAGTTGTGCGGCCCAGGCAATTAGGGCGGCCTGTAGCGTAGTGGTTAAGGTAAATGACTGGGACACGCAAGGTCGGTGGTCCTAATCCCGGTGTTGCCACAATAAGATCCGTTGGGCCCTTCAGCAAGGCCCTTAACCCTCCATTGCTCCAGGGGAGGATCGTCTCCTGCTTAGTCTAATCAACTGCACGTCGCTCTGGATAAGAGCGTCTGCCAAAATGCCAATAATGTAATGTAATTACTGTAACACCTCACAGTGAATGAATTCAGTTACCCCCCACT
This sequence comes from Conger conger, assembly GCF_963514075.1. Taxonomy (NCBI): domain Eukaryota; kingdom Metazoa; phylum Chordata; class Actinopteri; order Anguilliformes; family Congridae; genus Conger; species Conger conger. The sequence goes on along the minus strand of NC_083775.1, from coordinate 10,856,815 downwards.
CCTCTTCATCAGCAGTGCTCTTCATCACTGTGAGCGGGCGGGGCGCACGGCGCAGGCCGGCCTGTGTGCCGGTGATATACGGCATGTTTAAATGTGCACGTCACACACCTGCCCTGGCGGGCGTCCGCGCGGGCGGCTCGTGTGCACGCCTCGTAAATTCACCACACTTTTATTAGCAAGCATCTTTTGATTATGAAAAGAAGTTTTAATTGAATGCGCTGTACGCGCGCCAAAAAAACAATGACATTTTCTGCCACGGAAAAGTTATATCAGCTCATAAACCATGCCGTGTTCTTTCGTGCGTGCTGTATTTTACAGTATTCGCTATTTACAGTAATATTTATTTTAGTAGTATTACAATACAATATTGTATATTACATTTATACTGTATGTATGGAATGTGTTCAGTTCTCCATTATTCAATAAGCAAGAAAAACAGCGGACCAGTTCAGACCAGTTCAGACCAGTTCAGACCAGTTCAGACCAGTTCAGACCGGTGTGATGCGAGGCAGACATGGCGGGGATTGTTGGAGTTTGATTATGTGAGAGATGGTGTGAAATTGGATGGAGGTATTGACGGAGCAGGCCTGGCTCCAGGATGAAAGGAAAAAAACAGTGAGACAGAGAGGAGAGAGGTGTGGGTGTGCGAGAGGAAGACGGACACGCTTTCACTCGTACAGTACAGATTTGTGCCGAGTCCCTCCTACGAACTCAGAGGCTCGTAGCTCCGACTTGGTAGCTCGGAGTTACGAGCTCTGAGCTCTCCAGTTGTTGCCTCGTAGCAGCTGTTAGTAACATGGCAACTCGCAAGAAGCTGTCACTAGCTTCTGAGCACCAAATACTCCACAGCTACTTTGGAACGTATTTCGCGATTCACTGTTGTTCAGCATTATTGTGTATTCCGTCATTTCAGCCAGTCTGAATGACGTCAGTTTCCTCTCACTCGGCACCTTGGACACAACTTTCTGATTCATAATTTAGAGTAAACAGGCCAACCCAGTGTATCTCTACACACTCACCTCTACACACTCAGTACACACTCAGTACACACTCACCTGTACACACTCAATGCACACTCACCTCTAAACACTCAGTACACACTCAGTACACACTCACCTGTACACACTCAGTACACACTCACCTGTACACACTCAGTACACACTCACCTGTACACACTCAGTACACACTCACCTGTACACACTTAGTACACACTCACCTCTACACACTCAATACCCACTCACCTCTACACACTCACCTGTACACACTCATCTCTACACACTCAATACACACTCACCTCTACACACTCACCTGTCCACACTCAGTACATACTCACCTCTACACACTCAATACACACTCAGTACACACTCACCTGTACACACTCAATACACACTCATTACACACTCACCTGTACACACTCAATACACACTCAGTACACACTCACCTGTACACACTCAGTACACACTCACCTCTACACACTCAATACACACTCAGTACACACTCACCTGTACACACTCAGTACACACTCACCTGTACACACTCAATACACACTCACCTTTACACACTCAATACACACTCAATACACACTCACCTGTACACACTCAATACACACTCGCCTGTACACACTCAATACACACTCACCTCTACACACTCAATACACACTCAGTACACACTCACCTGTACACACTCAATACACACTCAGTACACACTCACCTGTACACACTCAATACACACTCAGTACACACTCACCTGTACACACTCAGTACACACTCACCTATACACACTCAATACACACTCAGTACACACTCACCTGTACACACTCAGTACACACTCACCTCTACGCACTCAGTACACACTCACCTATACACACTCAATACACACTCTCCTGTACACACTCAGTACACATTCACCTCTACACACTCAATACACACTCAGTACAGGCCAAGTGTAAGGACTGAAGGATGGAGGGATTAAGGGGACTGACAGAGAGGAAGAGTGGAACAGGGAGGGTGGGAGACAGAGCTACGGGGCACCAGAAGAACAGGTGAAAGAGAAGAGGAGAGGGAGAGAGGGATCAAAGCAGGTCTTTCTTCTGATGACCTCTCTCGCTCACTCCCCATTCCTCCCCCCGAATACCACCGACGTTGTTGGCATGGCAACCTCTCACACACATATATTACGGGTGTACATGCAGCACCTACATAAAACAGGAAGATGGATAGAGCAGCCCAGAATGAGAGGCAGGGAGGAGGTGGAGCAGTTTATGTCTGAAAGAGAGGGATCAGAAAGAGTGCAGTAAAGAGAGAGAGAATGTGCATCAATGTGGAATAGAGACAAAGAGAGGGAGGAAGAGAGAGACAGATGGAGAGAGCGAGAGAGTGAGAGAGGGGGAGGAGGGGTGACATGAGGGGAACTGGATAGTGGGAGGTATTTTTCTTTGAATGAGAAAAATGTACAGAAAGGAAGAATGGATGGAGGGAGAGAGGGGGTGGAGGGGTGAGTGTAAGAGGGTGTAATCAGGAAAACAGGAAGGGGTGTAGAGATGGAGGGATGTAGACAGAGGAAGGTAAGAATGAGATTGATGGGAGGAGAGATGTAGACTGTTAGAGCGATAGGGAGAGAAAAGCAGTTTTTCTATTAACTGAAAAAGATAGAGGGAGCCAACAGATAAAGACATGCTGGGAAGATAAAGGTGTGTGTGTGCGTGTGCGTGTGCGTGTGTGTGTGTACAGTTTATGGCTATGTATGTGTGTGTACAGTTTATGTGTGTATGTGTGTGTGCGTGTGCGTGTGTGTGTGTACAGTTTATGTCTATGTATCTGTGTTTGTGTGTGTACAGTTTATGTGTATGTATGTGTGTATATGTGTGTGTGTGTTTACAGTTTGTGTATGCATGTGTGTGTGTTCACAATCTGTATGTGTGTGTGGTGTTTGTGTATGTGTGTACAGCTTATGTGTGTATGTATGTGTGTGTGTGTGTTTGTGCGTACAGTTTATGTGTATGTATGTGTGTATAGGTGTGTGTTTGTGTGTACGCTTTATGTATGTGTGTGTGTGTGTGTGTGTGTGTGTGTACAGTGTATGTGTGTGTGGTCAGTGTATGGGTGTGTGTATGTGTGTGTATATATGTGTGTGGTCAGTGTATGGGTGTGTGTGTGTGTATGTATGTGTGTGTGGTCCGTGTCTGTGTGTGTGAGTGTGTGTGTGTGTGTGTCTGTCTGTCTGTCTGTCTGTCTGTCTGCCTGCGTGCGTGCGTCTGTCTGTCTGTCTGTCTGTCTGTCTGTCTGTCTGTCTGTCTGTCTGTCTGTCTGTCTGTCTGT
>NC_083775.1:10843498-10848498 GCF_963514075.1 Conger conger | reverse complement strand
GTTGGGCTCCTTACCTTTTAACCCTGTGAATAAGCAGGCTTTTTGGAATGTTTTTTCACAATTTTCTGGAGCTGCTGTATATTTCTGCCAATTACCAGTAGCTATTTTGGCATCAGTAATAGAATGTTCGGTTAAAAAACATATTAACGCTGCCCTTCCAGATACCTGAAAAACTCGCAACTACAAAACTTCCGACCGGGAAAGATGCACTGCAACGGCCTGTTAACTCGAGGAGTTACGAGGCAGAAAGTTGGGTGTCATTTCACAGCTCCGAGTTGCCAAGTAGGAGGAAACGGACATCATTCAATGAACGAACAAGTTTTTATAAACTGGACGAAACAATAAGTTACTCCGAGCTCCCAAGTCAGGGCTACGAGCTCACAAGTTCACCAGTTTCGCAAGGAACGCAGCCTCATATATTTGTGATCGCTCAACTTTTGGGATTAAAAAGACCACAGTGCAGTGTAGGGGCCAGGGGTTGGGTCCCAGGATGGATCACTGCACTTCCCTTAAACAACTGGACTTCACCTGAATCACTTCAGGAAATATCAAGCTGTATAGATGGGTTCTACTTAAAAATGTAAGGTGACACTTTATTTGAAGGCTCCTACATAACTCATTCGCAAGCAATACATGGCAGATTCGTAAGCTCTACATAAGTCAATAACCGCAAATAGCCATACGGTGTGTCATGTCAACATTGATGCAGCAAGTGACATTACTGTGACATACCAAGAGAACTGACACAAGGGCTTATTATGTGCTATGCTGTGCTTATGAAGGAATTATATAGCTCTTGTCAGAGCCTTAAAATAAAGTGTTACCAAATGTAAACAGTTTATTGCTCTGGTTAAGAGGGTATGGTAAATGCATGAATGTGAAAGATTCACTGCTTGCAAAGTTCCACTGGAGATAAAAGTAAGACTGGTTAATTTGTGTGTGTGTCTGTCTGTCTGAGAGGGAGAGGGAGAGGGAGAGAGGGAGAGGGAGAGGGAGAGAGAGGGAGAGGGAGAGGGAGAGAGAGGGAGAGAGAGGGAGGGAGAGAGAGGGAGGGAGGGAGGGAGGGAGGGAGGGAGAGAGAGAGAGAGATGCTTGTGTGTACATGCTAGGACTTAGCCAGTATTTTAGGAATGGCTGAGAAATTGATTTTACTTTAATTAAAATTCTGCACAGCCTTGGAGATTGGGAGAGCGGTAGCTGACCAGGGCAGGAACAAGAGTGCCAGGGGGATAGGTGATAGGTCAAAGCAGTGTGCCCTCACCAAGTACCTCTGCTGAAAGACTCAGTCTTTCATTTTGTGAAGGGATACTTAAAACTGGGTGCCTGTGATGTTCTTCAGGGATCAAAAATGATAGTCGCCTCATATTTTACTCAGGTAATATTTCAGAGTAATTAATAAGGACCCGGCGTTTTGGCAGGGCCTTGTGCTGCCTTCATTGCCAGCGAGGCCCATTTGAGTTTGATCTTGTCGTTCGTTCAATGACAGGAGGGTGTGGGAGCGTGGCGGCTGCCAAACGGCAGGACTGCAGGCGGTGCGCGGAAAACCTCACAGCCTGGGAGCCTTCGCACGCACAATACAGGGGCTCATCTGCTCAGAGAGGGATTAGGGCCGTCTCATTGGTGCAGACAACTTGTGCTTGGGGTTTTACAGAAAAGTACAAGAACTTATTTCAGTCGCTTGCTTTCACTCCTTCCCTCGTTCCTTAGCTCCATCAAAGTGGAGGAGGGCAGAAAAGGATGCAGGAGAAAGACATGAGGACAGAGAAATCGTATTAGGCAATTGGTCAGTCAGTTTGAAGCTACGTCAGTTACCCCCTACGGACATGGTAGATGTGGGTAGGTTGATCCACCGGTCAAATGTTAATACTTCACCCGTTGCAAAAAACGTACTTCCACAAATGCTCCTCCAATGAGCATTTTTTGGGTTGGAATGTCCTCAAAGATAGTGGACGTCGATTGATTAGTGAGGCAGAGCAGACCTGGGTCGAATACGTAATTGTTTTGGAATCAAATACTTCCCCGCGCTTCACTGAGCTTGTGTGGTGTATTGGTACCTATGAAATACGCTAAATAAGTATAAACCCAACATTCTGGTCAGTTGATCTTACACCAGGCAAGATCAGTCAAGTGGAGAAAAGTATTTGAATCCAAAAAAAATTACATATTTGAGCCAGGTGTGCCGAGAAGATGAGGACGCATTTGGAATGAGCTGTTGGTGGTGCTCGTCTGTTGAGGGGCTCAGAGGGATTATGGGCTTCTGATTGGTGCAGACAACTTGGGGCTGAGGTTTACAGAAAGGGGCGGCAGCGACCTGTTTCTAATTTTGCTCTTTTCTGTTAGTATTGGCGTTGTAGGTTTGAGGTTTTTGTAGTGTTGCTGGACTGGCCCGGGTGTAGGTTTGAGGTTTTTGTAGTGTTGCTGAACTGGCTCGGATGTACGTTTATGTAGTGTTGCTGGACTGGCCCGACAGCACTGACTCACCCGATTCAGACACTGTGTGTCTGTGTGCTGTTTTATGGGTGCAGTTCATTGTGCTATTGTTGCTTAAATGCATCTACATCATTAAACCTTTCCTTCCTCGCCAGAAAAGGCCTTTTTTAATTTTGATGAGAATTATAGAGAGATGCAGGGGCGTCACAGTGAGGGGAACAGTGCAACTGACTATCCAGGGCCCGCGGGGAACTGACTATCCAGGGCCCTAGGGCAACTGACTATCCAGGGCCCTAGGGCAACTGACTATCCAGGGCCCTAGGACAACTGACTATCCAGGGACCGCGGGCAACTGACTATCCAGGGACCGCGGGCAACTAACTATCCAGGGCCCTAGGGCAACTGACTATCCAGGGCCCTAGGGCAACTGACTATCCAGGGCCCTAGGGCAACTGACTATCCAGGGCCCGAGGGCAAGAGGGGGGGTGTTCTCAGAAGGCTTGGACAAAAAAAAGTTAGCTTTTGTCTACATTTTCAAGGGGGCCCACAGAGACTGCATTTGCACAGACGGTGTGTGTTGGACCCCGGACCCTACAGCTGAGTCATCGGTCTCCCCCCCCCCCCCCCCCCCCCGCCCCCTACTTTATCACTCTCTTTCCGCTCTCCTTCTTTCCCTCAGTTCTGCTCTACTGAAGGTGTTTTTTTGGCATGATGGACAGGCTGTTTTGCCACAGGAGTCGCCCACAGGAATACAGTCAGCGTCGCCGTCTCGCTCGCCCGTGTTCTTTCTCTCACGAGCTTCAAAGGAGCCTTTATTGGCGTGACAAGGTTACACACGTACACAGCTTTTGCAGCCTAACTGACAGTGCGGCCGACAAACAGAGAGATTTACAGAATGGAGGGGGGGAGGCGCAGCTAATTAACAGTGAACCCTGGTAGGTTGTAGTGGTCACCTGTCCACGATGGCCACTTCATGGTACCCCCCCCTTCACGTTTCTCCGTCGCCCCCTTTTCTCCATTGCACAAAGCGGTCGGCAGCCATGTTGTTTCTCTCCCACATCTTGGACGGAAGCTAGTCAAAGCAGAGTATCACAAAACCGGTGGTTCGATCCCCGGCGTAGCCACAATAAGATCCGCGCAGCCGTTGGGCTCTTGCGCAAGGCCCCTAACCCTGCATTGCTCCAGGGGAGGAATAGTCTAATCAACTGTAAGTCTCTTTGGATTAAAGTGTTAGCCAAATGACACCTAAATGTAATGCCTTTCTCATATCTGAGAAAGACCTTGAACAGTTTTTTTTGTTCTTGAGTGGTTGGCTCCTTCTCAGAAGATTGATATTGTTCTGGCAGTTTTCACGATAGCTGACTAGCTAGCCACTGGCTGGCTAATACCCTGTGCTCTTCCGTGTTTATTTGACAGTTGCTTGTCTGGCAGCTACCACTGGTTGCCTTGCGTGTATTGTGATGTGCGTCTAACCGTAGAAGGGATCGCATGGGTAGGGAATGGCCCTCAGGCATTCTCTCCTGTTTGTAAAGCGTGCATTTTGGCCTGACTACAGTCACTGAAATATAAGTATAAATGTGAGAAGTATGAGAGTTATCCTATATCTGTGTGATTTTCCGGTTGAACGTTCCACTATTGTAGTCAGGGCATACTAGCATTATTGTCATCGTATCACATTTACTCTGTGCAGGTTACTACTGGCATCGTTTCTAAAATGGCAACTTGTGAGCCGTTCACGCTGACACACCTCAAAAATGGAAGTGACTAGACAGGTTGACGGAGAGTGAGGTGCTCTGAAAATGGCGGAATATGTGGGTGTTGTTTGTACATGGAATACGTGGTTGTTGTTTGTACACAGAATATGTGGGTGTTGTTCCTACACAGAATACGTGGGTGTTGTTTGTACACGGAACACGTGGGTGATGTTTCTACACAAACAGACACCTACACATGATTGCCCATTTTTCATCATTCCCCGAACCCCCCCCCCCCCCCCCCCCTTTTTTGAACATACATTAGACCATGCATCGGCTTTGCAAGGCCCTGGTCGAACAGGTAACCACGGCGATTCCGCGGATTTGCCCCGCCCCCGTCGGGGATGGATTTGAGGAGGTTTGGCGAAAGCGTGGCCGTGCTTTTGGGGAGCAGTCTGAGTGGCAGCGGGGCGAGGAGGGGAGAAGCAGGACGAGGGCTTGTTGTCTGAGCGCGGCGTCTCTAGCCCGCTGCTCTGCCCTCTGCTCTGCCTGCCAGGCCGTGGCCAGAGGGGGGGCTCTGTCCCAGATGTGCAGGTGAGCTGTGTGTCAGAGGGGGGCTCTGTCCCAGATGTGCAGGTGGGCTGTGTGTCAGAGGGGGGGCTCTATCCCAGATGTGCAGGTGGGCTGTGTGTCAGAGGGGGGGGCTCTGTCCCAGATGTGCAGGTGGGCTGTGTGTCAGAGGCTCTGTCCCAGGCGTGCAGGTGGGCTGTGTGTCAGAGGGGGGGCTCTATCCCAGATGTGCAGGTGGGCTGTGTGTCAGAGGGGGGGCTCTGTCCCAGATGTGCAGGTGGGCTGTGTGTCAGAGGCTCTGTCCCA
>NC_083775.1:10828498-10840998 GCF_963514075.1 Conger conger | reverse complement strand
GCAGCCAATTGCCGTCGGTGTGTGAGTGTGTGTATGAATGGGTGAATGAGAAGCATCAATTGTACAGCACTTTGGATAAAGGCGCTATATAAATGCCAACCATTTACCATTTACATGTGCGTGTGTGCGTGCGGGTGCGCGTGTGTGCATGCGTGCGTGCGGGGGTGTGTGTGTGTGTGTGTCTGTCTGTGTGTGTACATGTGCGTGTGTGTGCGTGCGGGTGTGTGTGTGTGTGTGTGTGCGCTGTCATTCTGTCGTGGAACATGTGACGTGTTTGACACGCATGTTGCCATCCGGGCGGCGTGTCTAATTACGGTTACTATGAGCATTTTCCCTTTGTGTAGGTACATTTAACACGTATGCGCACACGTGTGTTGAGAATGCCTGTCTGTTGTTATGTCTGTTGGTGTGTGTGTTGCTGAACTTGCCTGTGTTTTCATGCAAGACCCAGCTGCTCTCTCTCTCTCCCTCCCTCCCTCTCTCTATCTCTCTCCCTCCCTCCCTCTCTCTCTCTTCCCCTCCCTCCCTCTCTCTCTCTCGCTCCCTCCCTCCCTCTCTCTCTCTCGCTCCCTCCCTCTCTCTATCTCTCTCCCTCCCTCCCTCTCTCTTTCTTCCCCTCCCTCCCTCTCCCTCCCTCCCCCCTCTACTTTCTCTCAGTTTCTCTTTCAACTCTGTCTCTCTCAGGCTGTGAACCAGCGTCTCCATAAAGCCCAGATAAAGACAGGCTGTACTGGAATGATAAAAATATGCAGTGCCGCTCTCTTCTGACACGTTCGGAGGTAGCGGGAGTGCTAACGTCTAACGGCCTGTTGATGGATTTAAACCTTATTGACTCTGTGCTGAACAAAGCTGGGCAGGTGATGTCTTACAGTGTACATAACCCTCCAGATATAGAGAGCAGTACTACTGCCAGTGTGTGTAGGTGTGTGTGCGAGAGTGTGTTTCTATGTGTGTGAGTGCATGCGTGTGTATATCTCTGTGTGCAAAGGTGTGTGTGTGTGTGTGTGTGTGTCTTTCTGTTTGTTTGTGGTTGTGTGTGCATGCAGGCATGTGTGCGTATGTGGGTGTGTGTGTCTGTGTGTGTGTGCGTGTCTGTATGTGTGCGAGTGTGTTTGTGTTTGTGTATATGTGTGTTTGTGTATGTATGTGTGTGTGTGTGTTGTGTTTGTGCGAGTGTCTGTATGTGTGTCTCTCTCTATCTTATATATTCAGTCAGGCTTCATTACCTGTGTGGGTTGTGAGTGTAATGTGTTCCCCCTCCCCGTAGAGGGCGCTGTGGCGATGAGTGGAGGGGGCTGGACGGGCGGAGCGATATGGCCACTCCCCGGGATACCCACATTTTAATATCCCTTAATCGATAAAGTTGGACCTGGGGGCACAATAAAACAGACGGCCGATAATTATTGCAGCGCTAAAGAAATACAGTCCTTGGCTTCGCTTTGTTTTTGTGGTGAACTAGTGCAGCAAACTGAACTGCTGTGCCGGACAGAGTGAGTAAGAGTGAGTGAGTGAGTGAGTGAGTGAGAGAGTGAGAGAGTGAGAGAGTGAGAGAGGGAGAGAGGGAGAGAGAGGAGAGAGAGAACGAATGAGAGAGGGGGGAGACAGAGAGTGAGGGGGGCAGGGAATTCAATTATATCTGTGTAATTTCAGTGGAATAAATAGAACAGTATGAGGGAGAATAGGTTAGAGAGAGGGGGGCTGCACTGGAGAGGGTTAGGAGGTAAAGGTAGAGAAGGAGGGAGAGTCAGAAATAGAGAGGGTTCAATGAAGGGTAGGAAGAGAAGTGGAGGCATGAAATGTAAATGAGCATTGGATGTCTGTCACAGTCCTTATGTAGTAGTCATATATCTGCATACGATGTGTCTGTTGTGTATATTAATAAGCATGTGTTTGTGACCACGTGTAATATGTATGTACACATGAAATCACTTGCAACCATGTGTACCACACGCCTGCACACACATGCTGTACACACACGAACTCTCCCTCTACAAGTACGCCCCCCCTCCCCATTCCATTTCAGTGGTATCACCCAAGCTCATTAATGCGGAAACAAGGTAACGGATCGACCCATCTCTGTCCCCAGAGGGGAGCTTAGACTTTGATGTTGAGTGAAGCGCGTAGTCCTAAGCCAGAGAGATTTCAACACCCTGCGTGACTGACAGAGACCACTGATTTCACACACTGTTTCACTGGCAGCCTGGAATGCACATACACGCGCACGCACGCACACACACACACACACACAGACAGACGAACACACACAAACACACACACACGCATACATTCATGCTGAAGCATACTCAAGCACACACACACATGCTACAGTGGGGTCCAAAAGTCTGAGACACCACCTGTGAAAATGCTTCTATTTTGCATTCTTCTCTAATTGAATACAAACTATTTAATTACGAATTACATTATCAGCGTAGCAATTTGAGTGAAATATATGCGTGAATGAATACATGAATTTCGAATTTCTTAGTATTGGTATGTCCCCTTTTTGCTTTAATGTGCACTCGAGCTGGCATGGACTTCTCAAATCTGTGCAAAGCCTGATGATCCATGTTACTACAGCATTATTTGACAATGTGATGTGATCTTGTGATGTTACTAAATGCTTGGCTTTTGTCAGTCTTCAAATGTCTTCATGAATATATGAAATAGGGTTGAGACCAGGTGACTGTGCATTGTGCAGCACTCCTTGCCCTTCTTTGGTCTTCAAGTAGTTCTTGCGTAGCTTTGAAGTAACTTTAATTTGTTTTAAATGTCAAAAACTTTCTTTTTAATCCTAAAACTTTCTGTTTATTTTCATGAGTGCATGAGAAAAAACCCCCCCAGAAAAAACCCCACTGTACGTATTCATCTGCCGATACACATAGAAGAGCTCTGCCAGTGTACGACAGCAATGAAATATGTCATTCGCTCGGTACGTATTACGCGCCTTAAAACTCCCCCCTCTCTCCCTCCCTGCCTCTCTTTCAGGACGATAACTCCATGTTTTTCCAGTTTGGCCCCTCCATTGAGCAGCAGGCCTCGGTCATGCTGAACATCATGGAGGAGTACGACTGGTACATCTTCTCCATCGTTACCACCTACTATCCCGGCTACAAGGACTTTGTCAATAAGGTGACCTTCCGCCTCGCCCAGTAGTCATTTTAACCCATTACTCCCACCTCGGACGTGTCTTCCACCGCTAGGGCAGAGACGCCCTCGCCATGCCAATCCGGGGGAACTAGCGCTTAAAAAAGAGACTGACCCATTTTTTCACGAAATCGTGTGAGGTAGAGCTAGTTTCCGGCCTGCTGCGGTTTCCAGAACAGCGAGGCGCAGGCATATATTTGAGTTAATGGGACACACAGAAAGGCTCACAGATGCATCAGCGCTATTAGCACCGGGGCTAATGCACAGGCTGGAGGGAGCAGTCAGAGGTGCCGCTGTTCATTTTGGGGGAGCGATTGCGTCCGTTACGAACGAGGCGGATGCCACCGTTGTCCCATTGGAAGCAGCTTGTTGTCACGGTTACAGAATTGGGGCTCGAGTCATTGGGACGTTCCTTCCTGTAATCTTGAGCCGGGCACTTAACCTGAATTGTTTCAGTGAAAACTCCATCTCAGTAAAAGGATAATATGCTAAAATGCTACATGCACCGTGTGCCATATAGCCTCTCCATAAAGGAGTCAACAGAGGAACTGTATTAAGCATTAAATATAATGTAATATTGTATATATAAAGTATAGTGTTTAAAAATAAAATACCGTGCACTCTGTAAGTATTTGGACAGTGGTACACTTTCTGTTCTTTCGGTTCTCTACTCCAGCTCATTGGATTTGACACAAAACAATGAATATGAGGCTAAAATGAGGAGTGGCACCTTTAATTTGAGGATTTTTGGGGCGATCAGTTTTGGAAACACATCCTTTTTTATACATAGTCCCTCCATTTTATGGGACCGAAAGTAATCGGACAGTTCTTCTCAGCTGTTTCTGATTAAGCAGGTGTATTAATTTGCTTGCTTGGTATAAGAAAGCTTTCTTCTATAGATATATAGTCTTACTTCTAGGCTTTTGGTTTCCCTTGGCGTCTGTTATTGCCGTTTGTCAACATGAGGACCAGAGTTGTGCGAGTGACAGTCACAGAGTCTGAGAAGAAGAAGAAGAAAACAGTCAGAGACAGGCCAGACAATAGGTCTGCCAAAACTAACTATCTGGAACATCATTAAGAAGAAAGAGAGCACTGGTATATGTTCGGGATCATTACCTTGCTGTGGGATCAAGCACCGTCCAGTGAGTCTGGAGGCATTTTCTTGAACCTGAGCAGATGAGATGCTTCTGTACACTTCAGCAGTCATTCTGCTGATGCTATCTGCAGTTACATTATCAATGGAGACAAGTGAGTCAGCTCTTGTGGCAGTCGTATATTTGCCAAAACTATAACACCCCCACCACCATGATTCGCAGATGGGGGGGGGGGGGGGGGTACTTTGGGTCTTTGGTAGTTCCTTTTAGCCTCCACGCTTTGCTCTTGCTATCACTCTGATACAATTCAGTGGCTTGGCTATAGTGATACAATTCAATGGCTTGGCTCAATTGTTTTTATTTATTGTGCAATATATAGTTACAACAAAGTTAGTTTTTGTGATTTGTTAAACCAATGTGATTTGTTAAACCGTAAATGTTTACTATTGACTTTACTTAAGCGACTCATGTTGCTAACATGTTTACAAAAGGCTTCAAGGCTAAGTTGTTAACCTTGCTTTTTCAATTCTGAAGTTAATGAAGTCGGAAGAAATGTTTATGTAATATGTTTAGCCGACATTTCAATTCATATAATTTCGCTCTAACATGTTGGCTGATATTAAGTAGCCATTTATATGCTGCTGACAGTATCTAATGGTGTGGTGGTTATACGAAGGAATTAATTTTATCTTATGCACAGTGAAAATAGGGGAGGGACTTCGATTTATTGTTTGGCCCTGCCTGTTCTTTCTTATTTCTCAGCCTCATAATGGCTTCTTTGACTGTCATTGACACAACTATAGTTCTCATGTTGACAAACGCCAATAACACTTCAAAAGCAATCAAAAGCCTAGGATCAAGACTAGATACTGAAAGCTTTCTTATACCTGCACTAGGGAAGAGATTTAATACACCTGACTAATATACAAATACCTACAGACTGCACTGTATGTAGGTAACAAATATATATGTATGATGGGTCAGTGTGTTGCGACTGTGTTGGGTCAGTCAGGTGTTGTGTGATATTGGATCAGGCATTACATGATGTTGGTTAAGTGTGTTGGGTCAGACGGTGTAAATGGACTGAATTTATTTGGCACTTTTATCCAAAGCGCTTTACAATTAATATACTCACACGCCAACAACGAAGACACCAACCCGCTCATCGGGAGCACTTGGGGGTTCGGTGTCTTGCTCAGGGACACTTCGACACACCCAGGGGAGGGCATAGAGATTGAACCAGGGGCGGCCTGTAGCGTAGTGGTTAAGGTACATGACTGGGACCCGCAAGGTCGGTGGTTCGAGCCACAATAAGATCCGCACAGCAAGGCCCTTAACCCTGCATTGCTCCGGGGGAGGATTGTCTCCTGCTTAGTCTAATCAACTGCACGTCGCTCTGGATAAGAGCGTCTGCCAAAATGCCAATGATGTAACGTAATGTGAGCAGCAACTCTCTGACTGCCGGGCGAGCGCTCTCGCCTCCCAGGCTAACGTTTGCGGTGTTTCCGGGCCCTGTGCGCCGGCTCAGATCCGCAGCACCATCGAGAACAGCTTCGTGGGCTGGGAGCTGGAGGAGGTGCTGCTGCTGGACATGTCTGCGGAGGACGGCGACCTGAAGATCCAGAACCAGCTGAAGAAGCTGCAGAGCCCCGTCATGCTGCTGTACTGCACCAAGGAGGAGGCGTCCACCATCTTCCAGGTGGCCCACTCTGTGGGCCTGACGGGCTACGGGTACACCTGGATCGTCCCCTCGCTGGCAGCCGGGGACGCCGACACCGTGCCCGCAGAATTCCCTACAGGTGCGGGCCGCCGGGTGGTGGGGGGTGGGGGGAGCGGCCGGCTGGGTGTGATGTTTGGGGTGGAGTGAGTCACGGCTCAGTGTTTATTGAGCCTTGGAGCTCGCAAGCCTCCGGTTGTTGTTTTTTTTTGTGTTGTTTCTTCTGATTCATCGCTTGTCCCTCGATCGCAGCTGCTTTCCGCGTGGACGTTTGGTTTCACAGCTCTCCATTTTTCTCCAGTCGAGGCGACTGTCGTTGATGTTCTTCCAGATCCGCGGCGAGAAACTCTGTGGGCCTCGTACTGAGAGAACACCATGTTTTAAACAGACACGGACAAAATAATACTGAGATGGAGGACATCAGAACAGTTTAACCCCTGAGGACACCGCTGAGCCTCATTACTTATTTAGCCGCGTCGCAGAGGAAAAGGAGAGGGTGCGTGTGTTGTGACACGTTTCTCTGTCCCTTGGTGATCCCTGAATATTTAAACAGTGGTACGAGAGCCTCAGTTTGCCTTATAATATGAGCGTTTCCTCTGGGACCATAGCTGAGGATGTCAGCTGGTCTTGCAGACCTTGTGGGTGTGCAGATTTGGGGCTGGCTGTTCCTGTGTACTTGCCTGGCGTTGGTCCGGCCAAATGGTGTCTGCCAAATGGTGACTCTTCAGTTGAGTAAAGCTGGCAGTTCCTTGACTTGTTAGTCATGTGCTGATACTCATTGTTTTTTCCTCATAAACAGTATGTTGAATACCTGCCACTGTCTCCCTCTCTCTCTCTCTCCCCTCTTTCTCTCCCTTTCTCCCTCTTCCTCTCTATCTCCCACTCCCTCCCCCCTCTCTTTCTTTCTCTCTCTCTCCCTTTCTCCCTCTCTCTTTCTCTCTCCTCCCCTCTTTCTCTCCCTCTCTCCCGCCCTCTCTCGCTTTCTCTCTATCTCCCCTTTCTCTCCCTTTCTCCCTCTTCCTCTCTATCTCCCTCTCTCCCTCCCTCCCCCTCTCTCTTTCTCTCCCTCTCTCTCTCCCTCTCCCCCTCTCTATTTCTTTCTCCTCCCCTCTTTCTCTCCCTCCCTCTCACCCCCTCTCTCTCTCTCTCTCTCAGTGCAGTGTTAATGTCTCTCTCTCTCTCAGTGCAGTGTTAATGTCTCTCTCTCTCTCTCTCTCTCTCTCTTTCTTTCCCAGTGCAGTGTTAATGTCTCTCTCTCTCTCTCTCTCTCTCTCTCTCTCAGTGCAGTGTTAATGTCTCTCTCTCTCTCTCTCAGTGCAGTGTTAATGTCTCTCTCTCTCTTTCTCAGTGCAGTGTTAATGTCTCTCTCTCGCTCTCTCTCTCTCTCAGTGCAGTGTTAATGTCTCTCTCTCTCTCAGGTCTGATCTCCGTGTCGTATGATGAGTGGGACTACGGCCTGGAGGCCAGGGTACGTGACGGGGTGGCCATCATCGCCATGGCAACCGCCACCATGATGCTCGACCGGGGGCCGCACACCCTCCTGAAGTCGGAATGCCACGGGGCGCCGGACAAGAAGGGCCCAAGCGCCGGGAACCCCAACGAAGTGCTCAGGTGATCCAGGGGGCCGAGGCCGGTTGAAAGGGGGGGTCGGTTTGAAGCGGCGGAGAGATGAGACTGAGAGCGCTCTGGGACCGTGGGCTTCTGCGGTGGGGTGATTGGTCACAGTGGCTCCGTCAGCAGTGGAAGACGCCCTCTGCGCTGTGGCACGTACTGTAATTAGGGTTTCCTAGGGGGAGGGGGGGTGTGTTCCAGGTAATTTTGAAGAAATTTTCCGAAATCTCGTGAAACCAAACACTGAATCACAAATTGAGGAGGATTGTTGACATTCTCCAGAGAAGATGAGGCTAGCTGGTTAAGATGAATAATTAGACCCTAGATCAAGCAAGTCAAGTTAAAAGTTTAATCAAACCTTATTTTAGTCAAAAGTTATTCATAATACTTATTCAATCTAATTTGCTGTCTTAGTTACTAAATGACTGAAATATATCAGGGATCTGATCAGAGTGGTGTTCAGGGCCTCATGATGGAAGTGGGCACTCTGGCAAAGGAGGTAAGCTTCCTGGAGCATTAAACCACCAAAAAAGAAGCCCTCAAACAATAAGCATTAAGAAATCATTTAAGACAGTAATCAAAGTAATCTTAATTTTTTTTAAAATTCCGAACAGATAATAAAAAGGACTACTGAGACATTGATTTATTTATTGATTGATTTATTAAAATTAACTCCAAAAGAAAATAAATATTCAAAGTGAAAGATCATTCTCTTCAAGTTATATGATAATAAATAAACTTTTTAAAAACTTTTTAAAAACTATGTGAGGAAATCTTGGATCAGTGTACCTCCAGTTTGACTGCAGGGTTTGGTACATAGAGCAGAAAAAAGTGAAACATAAAACTGCTTTTCATATATTATGAAAATGTGAACAGTGGCTAACTGGTCATGAAGTATTTCCAGTGACTCCTAAAATAGGTTTGATACATAAAAACAAACAGACATACTAACGATTAAAAAATTCCCCAAATTATCTCAAAATTTGCTCAAAATTCCTCAAAAAAGGTCATTTTCCCTCAGCTTTACGACCCTCACTGTCCAATTCTGGGGCAGTGGTGCTGCGTTCTGTTCCCTTCCAGGGAAGTTTTGGGGGCACTGGATGGTTTGTCTGCCATACAGTATTCCTTTTCTTTGGATGCTTGTAGCAATGCTACAGTTTTACAATTTAGAAATTCCCCAAATTATCCCAGAATTCCCTCAAAATTCCTAAAAAAGGAGAACTTTCCCTCAGCGTTACGACCCTTACTGTCATGGGGGCAGTGCTGCTGCGTTCCGCGGCAGTTTTGGGGCCACTGGATGACTGGTACATACAGCTCTCCTTTCCTTTGGCTGTTTGTAGCAATGCTGCAGTGCTTTTTTTACATTTCATCACATTACAAGGCATTTGTAATGTAATCCAGAGCGACATACAATGAAGTGCAGATTGAACACAGGAACAAGTGTGAAGAGGACAGTACGGTTCCGAGTCCTAGTGTGACCATACAGATACAATCGGATACAATCTTACAAACTAGCATACCACGGTTGGCAGCTAGAATACCTCGAGTACAACAATACCCAATTTCTGATTTCTGATCTATATATATATATATATATATATATAGATATTGTGTATTGTATTGTTGTACTCTATAAGTGCCATTATAGTCTATGGCATATATAAAGGCTAAATATGGTGGTGAGGTAGGTGCAGGGAAAGGTGCAGAACATGTTTTTCAGAGCATGTAAAGATGTTAAGGCTTAGACAGGACAGTGGAGAGAGACAGGAAAGGGGGGCGAGGGAGAGGGAGGTCGCGTAGCCGGCTTCGAACGCCCAGACGTCACGGCTCGCAGTGAGCATGTCCACGGTGCTACGCCACGAGACACTCCTGCCACGGCGTTTTTGCAACGGTTTCAAAGCCACACAGCGGTTTACCCCCGGAGTGAGATTTCTCCCCTGTTTAATCTTGTTCTTTTTAAATGTTTGTTTCTGTTGCTCCGTGTGATTCTGCTTTTGCAAATTTCACAAAAAGCTCTCCCTGGAGGCCGGGACACCCAAATGTTGCCGAGACAAAGCCGTGTGTTTTACAACTTCCGGGCATCCGTTCAGTCCTTATGTGCGCACTGTCACGCTGACTTTGTTCAGCTCTTGATTAAATCAAGCTGATCTGATGTTACATTAGGCATATCTATCCGGATATTCATAATAATCTTGCCGTTAGTGCAATTATTCACTCAATCAGGAGTAGATGGTATCACTTGAATGGATTCAGTTGGAGGGTATATGCCAGTGAAATAGTTGTCTAGTTTATGTGTTTATGTTTTCGCTACAGGGATTAAAGCTAATATTTATCTTCTTTTGTAGGACTGGGCATGTAAAATGGGGGGTATTTCATAAAGATATTTGTCTAAACTGCATAACGTGGCTGTTTCTGCACGAATAGATATATCAATAAATGCAAGTAGAAAGGAGGTCAGTCGGTTAGCGTTAGCTTTTGCTTTGAACATAGATTTGGAGTTGATTGTTGTACCTCAGAAGATGAGCAATTTAGGTCTCCACATGTGATGCAATACTGCGGGGGGGGGGGGCCCTACAAAGTACACTGGAGTGGTAGGGCGGCCTGTAGCGTAGTGGTTAAGGTAAATGACTGGGATACGCAAGGTTGGTGATTTGAATCCCAGTGCCGCCACAATAAGATCTGCACAGCCGTTGGGCCCTTGAGCAAGGCCCTTAACCCTGCATTGTTCCAGGGGAAGATTGTCTCCTGTTTAGTCTAATCAACTGTACGTCGCTCTAGATAAGTGCGTCTGCCAAATGCCAGTAATGTAATGTAATGTAATGCTAGTAAACAAGATTATAGACTCTATCACAGGAGGGAAACCAGACCGTTTAGTGTCACTCCATCTGACTTTCAGAGTTAGTAAAAGGGGTTTAAGACTGTGGTGTATCCAATTTAATGATGCCAAAAATGGTTAATCAGCCATGTATACAAATGTGGTTCCTTTGTTTTGGTTAGGGGCCAATGTGTTGATGCGTCATAGCCTGATTAATCTTTCTTTAATGTCCCTGAGCTAAGCCTGGAAGGAATGCAGAGACTACAGTACGCCTCCAAAATGATCTACTGTCCCTCTGTTGTTTTGAGGACTTCCTGTTTCCTGTTGTGATTTGATTGGTTAAGGCTTTAATCTTATTTAACCCCCAGGTGTCTTTGTGGTTGTGAGTATTTTATTGTTGGGTTGAGTGATTACAGTATATATCGTAGGCAGTAAACATGGCTATGTTTCTGTTTATTAGGATTGCACTGGATGATTTTACTGTGCTTTTCGGCAATGTAAAGATGGTAGCCTTTTTATGACACTGTTTAATGGAACTGGGTCAGAACGCTCGCTCCCCTTGCGCGCTCTCTCTCTCTCTCTCTCTTGCTGTCTCTCTCTTTTTATCCATCTATCATGTGCTCTTGCCTGTCCTTCTGGCTTTCATTTTACACAAGAGAGAGTGTATGTCATGATTTAAAATGATAAAAATGGTAAAATTGTACAGTACTGAGTTTGCAAGAATTCACGTTTCAGATAAACCAATTAAGGAAAATCATGAAGGAAAAAATACAAATAATGAAGGGGGCTTTTCCTTTTTTTGGTCTCAGTCACACTCTCTTTGATCTCTCTCTTCTGTCTGTCTCATTACTGAATTCTCTCTCTCTCCCTCTTTCTCACACTCCCACTTCGCTTGCATTTTGCACAGTTCATTACCAAGTTCTCACTTGCATCTGTCAACCACTGTCTTTGTCACATGCCTGTATGCCAACACACACACACACACACACACACACACGGACACACAGGCATGCACACATGCACACAAACATTGTCACGCACGCACGCACACATACACAGGCATGTACCTAAAACACACACACACGGACACACAGGGACGCGCACACGCACACGCGCGCGCGGGCGCACACACAGACATGTACCTAAAACACACACCCACACACACAATTCGACGCATTGTTTTATATGCACAGAGACAGAGCCAGTTCATAAAATCCTGTTACTAGATTTGACTAATTACACTTGGGTGTAATCCGTTACTAATTAATATTGGTACTAATTTATTAAAACATCTTATCAATATTTTATAGAGCTTTTCATAATTCACGGAGTACATGCTCAGTGTATGTGTGTCAGGGCATGCTAAAGCACATGTCTGTACTTTGTGTACGTTTGCAGGGCATGTGTGTGTTTGTATGGCTATTGTGCATTATGGGGGATCTCTGTACTTTGTGCATTTACTAAGGTGAATGGTACGGGTTAAAAGTGTATTTTACTTGCATCTGCTGGGGCATACATAGAGAGGAAGAGACAGCAGAGGAGAGCGGGTGAGGTGTGAGGGTAGCTGAGGAGATGAGGCTGGTTGGATTGACAGAGAAAAATGGATTTACATGTGCATGTGGATTCATATAGATTTGGGCAAGAGGAGTACTGTAGTTAGGGTAAAAAGCTGTATCTTTTTCCTCTCACCCACTCTCTTTTTCTCTCCCTCTCTTCCTTTGTATCTACCTCTCTGTTTCCCTCTCTTTTTCTCTCTCTCTCTCTCTCTCTCATTCCCTCTCTCTGTGAGATTATGGTTCCCATGACAACACAGTAGATTGCTTAGAAATCACAGTGGTTGTAGGCTCCATGGCAACACATTACATATGCTTGTGAGGTCCCTCTCTGTGTCTGCACTCAGCAGGGGTTGGGGTTGTATGCGCATGAGCACGCTTCACACGGTGTCACACACACACATCATGTGTAACTCCATGTGTGTGCTATGTGTGTGAATCTGCTTAGGAGTGACTGACGTCAGTGGCTGGGTAGCTGCATACAATATATACGTGTGAAAGGCTGTTCTGTGATGTGAGAATGAATGTGCAAAGGTGGTCTGATTCTGATGTTCAATTTTTTTTGC